>NC_056736.1:384768237-384943237 GCF_019279795.1 Protopterus annectens
TGTGTGCATGTGTGCCTGTGCGCATGTGTGCATGTGCGCATGTCTGCATGTGTGCATGTGCACCTGTGTGCATGTGTGCATGTGTGCCTGTGTGTATCAGTGGTGACATTGTGTACACATTGTAAACTGAGTTTCCTGTCTTACTCCCACAGGTTCTGGTGCTGCTTTGGTGTTGTGCAGCAGGGAACCTGAATCAGCTGCCGTAGATAGTGATAATGATGATACCTGTGTAATGGCACAGGGTGGTGTGCCAGGGTCCGTCGTTGGTCAGCCAATTGACAGTACACAGCTGTCGACCCCATCAATGCGCACAGTCATCCTGCCAATACATTTTTTGTCACCAATGTCCCTAGGTGATGGACAGGATACAGTGGGCATTGACCAGGGTAATGTGGTATCGGTGGCACATGCATCCCCACACAGCAGCCATGACCAGGGTCCTGACATGGTACCACACAGGCAGATGTCCAGGGGTTCTCGTGGGAGCATCCATGGGCATACTGCCCCTGTCAGACGTGCCCACAGAGGTCTTTCAACCTTAGCTATGTTTCGGGCTGTAATGCAGGCACAGTCGCATATGGAACGGTACACCAAACAGGGTCTAAGGGAGCTGAGAGCATGTCGCACAGCTATGAATGACAGTATGAGTGATGTTGCAGCTGCCATCCGTAATTTCACCGAGGTCATTGACAGACGTTGGGGGGACACATTAGATCTGTTCCACAACTACATGTCCATGAGCCAGGGCAATGGTGGACGGTTGAGGCGTCGACGTGGGCGTATGCCAGCAACAGCAGCAGCTGCCAGCCGTCACGGATGACAACAGGCCCGCAGCCACTCCCATAGTGCCAGCAGCAGCCCCAGCAATGCTGGGTCTGTGCTGTCATCAGACCGCCCCAGGAGACCACGTGCACGTGGCTCTGGACAGTCCCAACAGGGACCTGTCTCCAGTCACCAACCACCTGCTTCTGATGACAGTACCCAGTCTGGCTTAGTACCTGATAAGGTCCGTAGCACCCCTGCCAGGCACAGGTACCGTGTCCTTGGCCAGAGACAGTGATCTGTATGACCTGGCAGGTACAGTCTGTGGCTGTCCACAAACACCTGTATATGGCAGCTATGAGATGGAACTGTGTGCATGCATACACACATGTGAATTGATAACACCTAGGGCTACTGCATACATGCACACACTGCATCAACATTGCCCCATCTTGTACTGCTGTCCCTCACCAACACACACACACACATATATATGTCAGTTGGTTGTATCAGTGGCAGACTCAGGCATACCAAGTACACACCCTGTGCATATGATGAAACTGTGCCACCTCCTGCAATCTGTAACATCGGTGCAGGAACAGGTTAACATGGTGCTGATGTACAGGGTGACTACATAGAAGTGTAGTAATAGTATCATGTTGTCAACAGTACAGTGTAATGATATCATTGTGGGTATATCCCAGCAATGCCTGATGCAGTAACAGTATGATTGTCATTGTATTGATTTGTGCACCCATAGTAATTACCATAGTGTAATGTCTGCACATCTTTGCATACTGGTGGTAAGGCTGTCAACAGAAGGCCACCTACATAGGTAGCACAGGGGATAAGAAAATGTAAGTATTGATACTCAGTGATGGACATGTAAACTGCAAGTTGCATGCTGTCCACACTCGACTCTGCAATGAGGATGTTTGAGGATGTTGATATCTGTGCAGTAATACACAACAGGTTCAAGACTCACAAGAGCACCCTAGCACTACAAGGTCACATCTCATACCATGCTTGACAGCCCCAAAACACAGAACTAACTATGACAGGAGGGAGAGTCTCCATACATGTCAAGGATACTGTGGTGCCAGGACAGGTAGCATACATCCTACTAAGTTTGGAACTGCTGAGTGAGGGCTCAGTGTCTGTTATTCAAAATGTGTATTAGTTCAGGTATGAGCACTTGGGTTTCAGGCCAGTTATTCTACATTATGAAGGTACATGGTCTGTACACTTGTGGGAGGTGAGGCTGGACCCTGCCCGTCTGACCTGTGAATTTCTGGGTACAGGCTTATAGTGCCTGCATATTTGCACTGTTACCTACTGGAAGTGGTACACCTTGTTTGTTGTAGCATAGACTAGATCCAGGCCTGCTGACTGTAGCTTTGTTTGTATGCATGTTTGCTTGTTATTTCCCTGAAACACTGATTCCACCTGCAATGCAGATTTAGAGTTCCTCTGTGGATCCCTAGTAACATCTGTATTGCTTACTGTACTGATGTCCATGTCTCACTTGACAGAACGTCACTGTTTGTCCTGTTTGCATGTAAGTTGCCTGTAACACATTGCATATGACTTACCTGGCATTTGCTCACGAAAGCATTTATATATGCCAGCACTAACAAATCAGAAGCACTACACCCTCACATACTCACCTTGAGTACCTTGTTCCCCATTGGCCCTATGTGTTGTTAATAATTATGGAATTCACAATACTATGGTAGCATGTGCAAAGGTCACTTGTTAATCTCCTCTCTGGTCCAGTTGGTGAATCTGTGAGTCATGTGGCAATGTTACAGCTGCCTCATGTACACAGACAACCCTACCCCTTCCCATAAACTTACAACACATGTGAGAGATGCAACCACATAGCCAAACTGGGGGCTAAGCTCTCTTAACTCAGTACTGGCATAACCTGTCAGGTGGAGTGGGATACTACAGTGAATACAATACCAGTCTCACATAGACCTACCACGACAGCAATCCAAACACATAAACACACAGGAACATTCTTGGAGTCTCAGAATAGCATCCTGCCTGAGCAGCAGATACCTCCGAAGCAGACACACAAGCAAATGTTACACCAGAACAGAGCACGTGCAACACATAGCTCACAAAGCCTGTGTGCCCGTAAGGCTAAACAACACACCTGCTACAGTTGTAATAGGTACCTCTATCGTCAGGTACACTGAGATCCCACTCACCAGGCTGAACAAGGAGAAGGTCATGGTGAGATGCCCGTCGGGCACTATAATCCACCACATAACACAAGCATACAGGTCACTCCAAGGCATGTACAAATATGACTCAGTCATTGTCCATGCCAGTGTGAATGACCTGTGACGTACCTCCCTGGACTATATGATAGGGGACATAGAGGGGCTCTCTGAGCATGTGGCACAGGCTGGTATGACCCTGACCTTGAGTAGCATCTTACCCTCATCAAGAATGCTGCCACAATATGTAGACAGGATGATCAATTTCTACAATTGGCTTATGTTTTTATGACATTCAAAGGGGATCCAATGCCTGTCAGCGTGGGATTACATGCTAGACAAGCCACGATGCTTTGCTAGGGACAGCTTGCACCTGTCACCCATGGGCCGTTGTATATTGGCAAAGGCTCTTGCTACACACATAGTGCCTTTTTATGCAAGGCTCAAATTACATAGCCACCTACACAGGTATCACACGGGATAGGACACTAATAGTAATGCTACTCAACGCCAGCAGTGTAAACCTCAAGATGCATGCACTGGAAACTGTTCTTAGCATGGAGAACAGAAATATCTGTGCAGTAGCAGAATCCTGGTTCAAGGCTCACAGGTGCACCCCATCACTGGCAGGTTATACCTCATACCATGCTTGTCGTCCCCTAAACATGCACCAAACCAGAACAGGGGGAAGTATCCAAAGGCACCACAGATACACACACTTCCAGGTTGGTGGCACAGCACAAAGCATCAGAGCCTATCCATGTGCAACTGACAGTGGGTTAGACTGCCTTCAGGTTCATAGCCTGGCACACACCACCCTCCCATACCCAGGAAACCCACTTGGCCTTCCTGACAACACTGGGAATATGATGGTCTCTACAAACACCATTATATGGGTGGACTGCAACTACCCAAACATAGAGTGTGAGCATTACTCTAGCTCCAAGACCCTAGCTGAAAGGTTCATAGCATTTATTCACTGAATTGCTATGGAACAACTTGTTACCACTCCCACAAGAGGTGAAAACATGCTGCACCTGTTCATCAACAACATGTGGACTATATGCTCCAGACCAGACGTGTATCCCTCGCTGGTAGGATGACACCATATACAACTCACACTGTATATTCACATACCACATGCAGCCCCTGCACAGAAAACCACAGTCATAAAGTTGTCTAATGCAAATTCCATGTATTCACATGAGGCAGGCTTCAGACATGGGAACTATTGAAGGTCACAGGTACATATGTGTATGTGGCACACACATACATCATGTGTGCATTGACATTACTGATATAATCTATGTCGTGCAATATTGGGAACAACACCCCTCACACATGGACAAACTGTGTGACAAAAACACACATGGCGTTTGTAGGATACAACCCCCTACCTAACTATGTTATGACACTTGTGAGAGACGCAGAAGTAGAGCACGCTATTTGCATTACTGGGAGGCTTGCTTTCTCCTGCTGTACTTATAGGGTGCTGACATCATCAGTATTTAGACAGTGGAATATGCAGCATGTCGTGTGTTGTACTAGTTGCCAAAAGGGACATTTCTCTTACACATAGAATTGCACACACCCTACTCCCCCCCCCCCACATTCACACATACACACACACACACTGAGCATTTGTAGGATTCAAACCCCTACCTAACTATGTTATGACACTTGTGAGAGACGCAGTAGCAGAGCGCGCTATTTGCATTACTGGGAGGCTTGCTTTCTCATGCTGTACTTATAGGGTGCTGACATCATCAGTGTTTAGACAGTGGAATATGCAGCATGTGGTGTGTTGTACTAGTTGCCAAAAGGGACATTTCTCTTACACATAGAATTGCACACCCCCTACTACCCCCCCCCACATTCACACTGAGCATTTGCAGGATTCAAACCCCTACCTAACTATGTTATGACACTTGTGGGAGACGCAGTAGCTGAGCGCGCTATTCAAATTACTGGGTATCATTTGTGCTCCTGACATATATATAGTGTGCTGACATCATTATTTATGAAGAGGTATGTACATCTGTTACTATCCATCAGTAAGGGGGAGAGCATATATATGCATTAACTTTGCAGAGGCACAGTGGCCTACTGTACTGTGGAGGCAGACGCCAAATACACTGTGGATAGCCTTCTGTATTCCCTAGGGACAACAGCCTAGTATTGAACTCTACGGCCATATGTTTACCTGTCAGATGCAAGTATCTGTTGCTTATAAACTGTTTGTGGGTCTTTATTGCCATAGCTTTCCCTATCTCTATGAACAACTTGTGTACTGTGGCAGATGTTTGCATATGAGTGGAATCCACTACTTTACTTATGTCTCTGTTGTAATTTCACTGTGTGCACTGGGCAGATTTCTGTATTGTGGGAGGTTCCTGTATTAACACATACAAATGCCAGATATGTGTGTGTAACTGCTGAACCTTGACATGGCCTAAGTGTGTGAGCATGCCCAGTTCACTGTTTATATGGCTTCTTGACTGACACGTCTCATTTATCTAAGTGTGCGAGCATGCCCAGTGTGAACTTTCCATATGTTGAGATCTGTGGTCCACCACATTTGTGTTTGTGTGTGGACTTAATCTATATTTCTCATGTACAGTTGAGTGTTGGATGTCAGGTTGTGTTCTTACTGCCCAACTACTTTGTGTCTGAACCTAACAGGCATTATGCTGTGCCTGCAGGGATGCCATGGGATAGTTTGTATACAGTTGTCAACATCCTTTCATACTGACCAAACAGTGTATTGTCGTATAGTGTACTGGTTCAGTACTTTCACTGTGGTGGACAGTATCATCGGTTTCAGTCCTATCACTGCTTGTAATATTTATAGTGAGCACACCAGACTGGTTGAGGGCCAGTTGTGCAGATATGACCATGTTGCTTTTTGTTCAGATATGGACAACATAGAACAAGATTGTCCGACATTGTTAATGTATTCCACAACTTGTGTGGACAGTGACAAACAATGGCCATGTGCCCTAGGCCATTTGTAATGCTAGTCAGAGAGTGTTTGTCCTTCAACACACATATCTACTGGTGTTTGCCATGACATATTTCAAGGTTAGTGTGCTGTGCCTCTGTCTACCCGTGACATACAGGCGATATCCAGGGTACACCTACCATCTCCCATCCAGTCATCACGATTCCTCTGGATGACAGTCAATGAGGGACTCCCTGGATAACCTGTACTGGGAGTTTAGTCATGAGTGGAGTGAGCTTCTGGGTTATGGACCAATCGGTACAGCATGTCCTGTTTATGTCAGTGCTGGCGTTCAGGCCTGTCATGTGCATAGGTCACCAGCATTCAGATTTTACATGGTGCCAAATGTCCATTGATTCCAGCTTGGTCATGGCTTTATACATCAGGCACAGATCACCTCTAGCAAGGTGGTATGGCACTGTGTGGAGCTGCAGTTTGTTTAATCAGGCAACACATGGCATCTGTTACAGCTTTGAGATCCTCCTGGTGGGGTATTTGTGGGGTCTTTCCAGTTGATGCAGATGTCTGCTAAGGTACATCCCACAAGGGCCATTGTACACAATTGTGAGGCTGCTGATGGATGACTGGAGAGGCACAATGACCTCCCCTGACCTAGCTGTGCTTACCTTCATAATTAGGTGGGTATTTGTTATGTTTCTGTAACCACTACAGACACATGGTTGTCACATGCAGGATATCTATCACCTTGTGTCCCCAGGTCTCTTATTGCTCCTGATGTACTTAATAGGTTAACACCTATGTGGTAATTTGTGGCCACTTACTGTGTTTCCACAGGGGATGGCTATACACTATTCTGCATTTTGCTTGTTGACATGGCTGTGGCACCACTTGTCTGTTTCTATGTGTGCCTTTTGTAGGATGCTTGTGTCAGCTGGAGGGTCCGATATGGTGGGCAGTTTGTAGTCATCTGCGAACCTGTTCAGACACAGTCCTTCCATGTTGGCCTGAACCTATGTGACATATATACCATACAAGAGAGGTCCCAGGACCGTGCCTTGTGGGATGCCAGTTGTACCTGGTTTGTAGTCTGACATGGCTGCAGCATTTCTGACCAGGTCAGTTCTGTCCTTGAGCTGGTTTGCAACCCATCTACTTGGATAGGGGTTTATAGTTAGGCTGGTGAGCTTATCTGTACTGAACAACTGGGGTATTGTATGGAAGGGTTTAGCAAGGTCCAGATAGGCTGTGTGAACCACATTCCCCTCATCAATGGCCTTGGTGCGTGTTTCACATGAGTCAGACATGTTTAAAGGGCAGGATCTACCCTATGAAAGCCACACTGGGTAGGGTCCAATGTCTGTAGGTACCCAATCTCGTTATTCCTGGGGTCCATGATCATCCTCTTCATTACTTTGCCGACCAAGATAGTCAGGGTTGAGGGGTGATAGTTTGCAGTATCCATTCAGGCACCACCTTTGTGGTGAGGGACCACTGTTGCTGTACACTGCTCCTTGGGTACATATCCTGTGGTAAGACTGAGTCTGTAGTGCTATTTGGTGTTCCATTCTTCTTACAGTTCTTGTTGGACACAACCCAGGACACCATCTGGTACCATTGATGCTGTGTGGTTTGCTTTGTAGATGCTGGCTGTTACCTCAGCATCTGCAATGTCAGGGGGCCAGCACTCTGCTGGGATAGATATTTGGCAGTTTGGTGCTGGTGGGGAGTTTGCAAAGAATCTGTTAGGTTGGATGTTGGCAATGTGTGTGGGTTTAGTGTATTGTTTGTGATATTTGAGTAATGCAGAGCATATCTGTGGATTATCACCATGGTTCCTACCATCAGTTAGGACAGCTATGTGATTATCCTTTGTGTCCTGCACAATTTGTATCATCATAGGTTCATAGGTTCTTACTAGGCTATCTGCCCTGGCCATGTTTGAGCCTTGACAGACTGTGTGTGGCTTTCAACACCCCTTGCAATGTGCATATTATGCCCATTTAGGGTTTACTTTACTAGATGTGACACAGAGATGGCCCCCAGTGTACACCTACTATCTCCCATGCACTTGACCAGATTTCTCTTGTTGAGTATGGGTGTGGAGCTCAGCCTATCATGGACTGGGATTCTGTTCCAGAGTGTAATGAGCCTCTGGGTTATGAATCTGTCCCTCCAGCACATCCTATTTATCAATGTGTTGAGGTTCAGATATCTCACTGTGGTGTCTCTGCTGGATTTGGAGTTTCTGCAGTGGAGCATGTCCATTCATTCTGGATTGGACATGGCCTTGTACATCAGGCATACATCGCCTCTGACTGGGCAGTATGCATGTGAATTGGGCTGGGGTTTCTTCAGCCAGGCAGCAGATGACAAATGTTTGGACCCTTTATCTTCTTGGTGAGGTACGTTTGGGGTCTTTCTAACTGCAGCAGGTGTCAGGTAAGGTACATCCAATATGGGGCATTGTTCTCAAGTATGGGCCTGATAAGAGAAGAGTATGGGGGCACAGTGACCTCTCTTGATCTACATGTGCATCCTTTCATGTTAAGGTGGGCAATATAGCAGGTCTTCCTGGCCACCTTGGCAATGTGAGTGTCACATGACGGGTTACTGTCCACTTGTGTCCCTAGGTCCCTGATTACGTCTTCGGTACATAATGGATTACCACCTATGTCATAATTTGTGTGTGCCTTGTTTGGTATTTGGTGAGACATTCATACTATGCAGTGTCTTCAGGAAGGCTGACTGGGGTTCCTGGGCTTGGGAGGGTGGTCTGTAGCAGGCTGCAAACTGGGACGCAGTTTGAGCCACTGTTACTTGCCCGTGGATAGTCCATGCTGCTTTTTGCTGTGGTACCAACCTGGGGGTGTGGTTATCCTTGACAATCATTGATAGCCACACTCCTATTGTAGTTTGTTCCATGTTTTGGGGCTATAAAGCATGGTATAAGGCATAACCTGGTAGTATTAGGGTGCTCTTCTGAGCCTTGACCCAGGTTTCTGTTACAGAACAGATATTACCATTCTCCATGCTGAGGTGGGTTTGGTCTGCATGCATCTTGCAGTTTAGACTTCTGGTATTGGGTAGCATTACGTCCAGGTTGTTATCCCTTGTGCTACCTATGGTGGTGGGTTTGTGTTTCCAGCCTTACCTATTCAAGGCACAGTGGGGGTAACAACAGCCTTTGCCAGTATCCACACAGCCAGGTGTGCTGGGCGCGTGCCATCCCTAGCAGGTGGAACATCATGTCTTGCTCGGCATGTCATCCCAAGCTGTCAGCCATTTGTTCCCCTTTGACTAACAGCAATACTTCAGCCAATTATTGTACTTGATCTTGTTGTCTTCATAGTGTGGCATCATGCTTGGTGAGGGTGAGATGTTAGGCAGGGTCATCATGTTTGTATATACTAGATGGTGTTACATTGCTTAACACATGGCAATCATGCCTCAGGTGGTGCTGCAGAGCTGCCTATGTCAGATGCACATACTACACTCCCTGTACATGTTTGAAAGCAGGTTGTGTCATGTTAGGTGTCACTTTTACTATATGAGTGAGTCAGAGAGGGGTATCATTCCCAGGGTTCCTACTGAGCCAGTGTATGTGCTATGCGTTGCCTCTTTGCCAAGGCCAGGGCATACTGGGCATGCCTCCTTCTGCCTACTGGGGCAGGCTCAGGTTGTTCCTCCTCCGAGTCATGCTCTGCCTGTGATGGCCTTGGCAATGGTGGGGGGCTGTTTGTCCCGCCCCTATGCTGGTCCTGCTGCAGCTGTTTTCGCAGAATCATATTATGTAGCATAGCACATACCATGACAATTTGGGTACATATAGTTGGTGAGTACTGCAAGGCTCCACCAGATGAGTCCAGGCACCGGAACCGTGACTTGAGCAGCCTAAACACACGCTCTATTACATTCCGTGTTTGTGCGTGTGCCTCATTATGGCGTTCTTGTTCAGGTGTGTATGCGTTTCTGATGGGTGTCATCAGCCACGGCTCCAGTGCATATCCAGCATCCCCCACTAAGTGACCATGTAGGATGTCCCCATTGGCAAATGTCTGGTACAGCTGCGTCAGATGCCAGATATGGGAATTATGGTAGCTTCCAGGGCAGCCAGCACACACATTCATTATTATGCCCTGGGCATCACACACGACCTGGCAGTTGATGGAGGGGAAGCCCTTGCGGTTAATGTAGGCCCTACCCCGCTCACCAGCTGGTGCCTTGATGCATATATGCGTGCAGTCTATTGCACCCACTACCTCAGGGTATTCCGCTATTTGCTGGAAGAGTCGCATATTGCTGGCCAATGCCTCATGGGAATTGGGGAAATATACATGATCTCCGACATGTGCCGACATGGCATCCAGGAACTGGTGCAGTACCCTGGATGTTGATGCCTGTGAGATCCCCATCATATCACCAGTTGGTCTCTGGAAGGTACCTGTTGCTAGTATTCTTAGGCCAACACATACCTTGGTTTCCACTGGGATGGGTTCCCCTCTGTTGGTTCTGTGTGTGAGGTGTGGCCTGCACAGCTCAACAATTTGCTGCAGGAGGTGTCGTCCACTCTATAGCACTCCACTATCTCCATCTCATGTAACCCCTGGTAGGTGACCCTGGGCCTGTACACTCTTCTCCGTCTCCTCACTGTGGGTTGTCTGGCAGCATTTGCATTGTCACCACCCTCAGCAAGACTCCTATGTCTCCTTATAACAGCTATGGCAGCCCCTAGCATGTTTGGTCTGAGTGTAGCTTTTTCAGTTTTCACTTCTAATAGCTTACTCCTGTCTTGCAGTGCCTCTTGAGAGAAACATACTGCAATGCTGTTTGCAGTGTTTTAAGTGCTGGGCTGGGCTAGTATTCTGCCTGTGTAATTGCCTGCTTCTAATTGTTTTCACATGCTAGCTCTAACAGTATTCCCTGCTAGCTTCCTACTATTTCTTCTGCTTCCTTTTTCCTCTCTGTTTCCCCAGGGGGGAGCAGCGCGCATACCAGCGAAAACACGCTCACAGTGGCTACCACGCGTGCACACATGCTTACACGGACTAGAATCTGCTTATTCGGATTAAAACGCGCGCACACCAGCGCAAACAGGTTTACAGATCTGTAGACAGGCTCCTACATGCTTACTCTGCCTTACACGCGCGCACTCTGTCTTACTCGCGCCTCCCAGCGCAGACACGCCACAAGATGCACACAGCAAGAAACTTTGGTGTTAGCCACAGTGTACACCTTCCATTTCTTGACTTTCCCATGCTTATCTGTTGACACTCCTCTTTCTATGCTGTGTGACTGACATCTGTCACATACCACTTTGCTCCAATGAGCTTGATTTCTTTCTGACATTCCCCCCTGTGATGTCACCTATCTCCTACTCTTTTACTCCCCCTTATCTAACTCTTAAAGTACACAGAATGTGCTCATTTGCTATGTGACAGTGAGATTCACTATCCTACCACTCATTTACATAGGATTGCCTACTAATGCTTAGTTACGTGTCTTACACTCAGCTTCCCCCCTTAGCAACCACTAAACGGTGGCCATGTTGTTTTCGGTCTGCTAGTCCCTGCATTGTAAATCCATGCATTGCATAAAACCCACATTTGTGGGTTTAATACCTTTATTTTTATGTTTTATATAGCGCAGCCCGTTTGCACGGGGCTGCGCTGCATTTAAACATCGCCAATTGCCGAAAAAAAAATTATTTTTTTTCATGTTTGCATCGCTGACATGGCTCCATTGTGTTATTTGCAGAAACGTACTCAGTTGTCAACTGAGTACATTTCTGCACCTAACACGACTCTTACACGGGCTGGTTTCAGCTTTGTGGATCGCTAATCTACCTCATTTGCATGCCTTTCGGCTGCAAGTGAGGTAATTAGCATATCCACGCCCTGCCCGTGTAAGAGACATTTTAGCTGGTCTCTTACACGGTATTTCAGGCTGTTCCTGGATCGCTATGGCTGCATGGAGTCTTACACGACTCTTAGACTCCGTGCAAGCCATCGTGAATCCTGCCCTGTGTCTTCACATTGTGATTGCTTAGATATTGCACTTCATCAGTTGTATTATGCTTTATTCTGATGTTCATATTGCACATATATGGAGTGGTGACTCACTCCTGACTATTGCACATTCAGGAAGTAATAGCATAAGAGATCAGGGTGATTGTACCCGTTACTGAAGCAATTTGCCAGAGTAATTACTATAGATGATACTTCACAGCAAGTGGCATATTGATCTGATTATTCACTGTCATGCCTGACATTCAAGTTCAGCAGCCTTATGGATAGAGGAAAGAAGCTCCTGTTCAGTCTTGATGTTTTGTGTGTAAGCTGTGATACTGCCTGCCCGAGGAAAGGTGGAAGCACATGCCATGGGCAGGGTGAGTGGAATCATTGATTATCTTCCTAGCCCTTCCCACACACCTAGTCTCGTGCAGGTCATCCATGGATGGGCCGAGGAACCAATGACTTTTTCCACAGTCATCACTACCCTCAGGAGAACCTTGCGGTCAGATGTTTTGCAGTTACCATACCAAACTATGATATTACTTGAAAGGATGCTCTCAATGGTCCCCATTTAGAAGACCTGTAGGATGGACCTTGACAGGATTGCCTAGCTCAGTTTTCATAGGGATTGCAGACATTGTTGTGCCTTCTTCACTGTGTGGCTAATACGAGTCGACCAGGATAGGTAATCTGAGATGTGCACCACAGGAACTTGGTGTTTTTGACTCTTTCCACTGCCGCCCCCTTAATTTCCAGAGGTTGATGTATCTCCGGAGTCCTCCTATAGTCCACTATTAATTCTTTGGTCTTGCTTACATTTAAGGCCAAATTGTTGATGTCACATCAGCCTATCAGATGCTCTACTTCATCCCTGTAGGCTGTTTCCTCACCATTTCTGAAAAGACCTATGACAGTGGTATCATCCACGAACTTGATGATTTTGTTGGGTTTATTCTTGGCCATGCAGTCATGTGTTAACAAGGTGAATAGTAGAGGACTCAAGACACAGCCATGAGGAACAACCATGCTCAGTGTAATATTGATTGAACTGTTATTTCCCACACATACTTTTTGGGGTGTGTTTTTGACAAAGTCCAGTATCCAGTTACATAAGGAGCATTGATGCCCAGCTGGATCAGCTTCGATATCAGATTCAGGGGGATGGCAGTATTAAAGGCTGAACTAAAATGAATGAACATCATTCTGACATAGCAATTCTTGTTCTCTAGATGTGTCAAGGATTTGTGAAGTGCTATAGCTATTGCATCAACCATGCAGATGTTAGATCTATAAGCAAACTTAATGTATCCAATGTTGCAGGTAGGCTTGAAGAGATATGGTTCTTTATCAACCACTCAAAACACTTCATTACTGTTGATGTAAGATCAACTGGTCAGTAATCATTTAGGCTTGTCAGTTGGGACTTTTTGGGTAAGGGAATGATTGTCATTTTTTTTGTTTGTTTTCTAGGGTAAAGAGAGCTTCTTGTTAGTGAGGATTTTGTTTAAGCTACTAGTACTGAGCAGTAATACCTTTAGATTTTCTTGGATTTGATTTGCTATTTTGGAAGTTCTTTCATTTTGGCATTGAATAAAAAAGCCTAGAGGGGAAGGGTGCAAGCCATCCCTGGCAAAGCAGCATGGTGTGTTAACCATCTCCTGCCATGCTGACAAATATTGCATCCCATTAGAATGACACCAGAAACTAAGCCAGTTATTAAAGTCAGTAATCTTTTGTTCATTTTGTGGCATCATCCTTGGAGAAGGTGTACACAAATGCCCTGTATAAACACTTATACAACTGTAAAAACTCATCTATACCTGAACTGATAAAACTATGTCCTCACAAAAAAACAAGCCGCCCTTGTGGACATCAAACATAAATAGGTTACACAGCAAGAGGACTTCTTAGAATGAGAGGGAACTGACTCATCACAGGATAAGCTCCATCCACAGCTTGAACAAGCAAATTAGATATCTTGTAAAGTCCTCTAAAGCTAATTCCAAAGCTAAATTAGCATCCCTAACTAAGGATAATCATAAGGCATTCTTTAGCAATGTTCAAAATCTAAAAGGGAAGGCCCAGCTTTGTATCAAACTAGTAGTGGATGGTACCACTCATTCTGAACCTGAGGGAATTGCCAACCTGTTAGTAGACAGATATGGCACAAACGTCTCTGCCATGTCCCCACCAGTCAGACCTTAAAGCATACCTGACACCAGTCCTCTATCTAGTATCTCCAAAGACCAGGTCATAACCGAGCTCTCTAAGGTCAAAAACACAGCCTCTATGAGACCATATAACATCCTACACTGCTTACTAAATGGGCTGAAACAGGACCTAGTGGAACCACTTGGCACTCTCTTCAACCACAGTATTGGCTTTGTTCCAGCAGAGTGGAAAACAGCAATAGTAATCCCATTCCATGAAGGGGGTCCATCAAGTGACCCTGGGAACTGTACACCCATAAGACTAACCTAACCCACCGTATCTACAAGGCCATGGAGAGAATCATCATGGACCTTATTAACAGACATAGGTGACCTTCAAACTCTTGACCAATTTGGCTTCATTAAGGGTAGATCATGCTTATTAAACCTGGTGGATTTGTTTGAGAATATCACCAAGGTCCTGGATGAAGGGAGAACAGTACATATATCCTATCTTAACTTAGCCAAGGCTTTTTACACAATCCCCCACTCAGGTATCATTGAGAAACACACACAGCTGGGCTCCAAATGGAAAGATGATAGGGGTCTAAATGGGAAGATTATAGGGGTCCAAATGGAGAGATGATAAGGGTCTGAGTGGAGAGATGATAGGGCTCCAAATGGAGAGATGATAGGGGTCTGAATGGAGAGATGATTTGGGATCTGAATGGAGATGATAAATCAGCAAGCAAAGAAGAGTAGTATTGCTGGAATTCAATTCATCCTCAAGTCTTGGTGAGAACCTTCACGAGGTGGACCCTGTTTTTTTACAAAATCTCACCAAGATGACACTGATATATAGGCAACATTTTACATAGCATATATCATGGACAGAAGTAGGTTAAAAAATAAAAATATAGTTGGGTGCACATGACCCAGGATAAAAAAAGTGCCCAGTCTTTGTAGGCACACTGATGCCAAGACTGGTAACAATGACAGTGTAGAATCTTCAAGACATGGAAACATTCCTACAATTGGGTAGGCCAGGCTGAGAGGGAGGATGACCCATCTGTTGTAGAAGGAAGTAGTAGTCCTCATAATCACAAAAACAGTGGAAGAAACTTCTCTGTGTGGAAGTTCTATATATTAAAAAGTAGAAAAAATCAGAAAATAGTGGTAGAAGTAGGGAATTTAAAAACATCCTGAATCAAAAAATAAAAACCGTTTTGCAATATTATTAACAGTATAAAGCATTATTAATTCTATTAGGTATTCAGAATTATTCCAAGCAGGATAGACAGTCTGTTTCCAGTTGAAAATAAAAACTGATCATCCAAAAAAGAGCCATAAAGATAACAGAGTGGACTATTGAGGATAAGAAATTATGTATTGTTACTATTATGCAAGAAGCCCAGAATTTCCAGACTACAGATAAACAAAAAGATTAAGTGAGAAATTAGAAGAAAGAAAAATGCTTGCACAAGAAAAATTGTCAGAAGCTTCAAATAAAAATTTATGTTCAGTAAAACAAGAGTTATGAAAAACACCATTCAATCTATATGGAAAATATCACATGTAATACCCCTCTACAAAGGAACCAGTTCCACTGAACTGTCCAACTTTAGGCCTATAGCCATTTTGTCACCCCTAGCAAAATTCTTGGAAAAATTTGTCCACAAACAACTTACGTACTGCCTTAATCAATACAAACTGCTGGCTGACACTCAGCATGGCTTGACTTTTCCAAGGCCTTTGACATGGTCAACCATCAGTTACTGCTCAGTACATTAAAAGCTGTCTTCCTAGACCAACACTCACTACAATGGTTTCAGTCCTATCTCCTTGGTAGACAGGCTGTCCTATGGCAGGATAAGCTGTCATCTCATCTCCCAATTACCCTAGGTGTCCCTCATCTCCCAATTACCCTAGGTGTCCCTCAAGGCTCCATACTAGGACTCCTCCTCTTCTCTATCTTCATAAATGACCTTCATACCACCATCCCAACAGCACACTGTATCCAATACACAAATTATTCAACTTTGATCTGCTCAGCCACCTCTCAAACAGATCTCCTTTCCCTAACCCAGAACACCTTTAATAGTATTGAAAACTGGCTAACTAACCACCAGCTGCTCCTGAATCCTAATAAAACCAAGCTACTACTTTTCTCCCCAACCCATAGGTCCATGCATCCATTCTTCTCTATTAAGTCCAACAATGGGACCATTATCTCCCCAGATGACCAAACTAAGGTACTAGGAGCATTGATAGACAGCCACCTCAAATTTGGTGTGCATATTGACCACACTGTTAAGTCCATTAACAAAAAAACGTGGCTCCCTTTACAAGCTCAAACCTTTCCTTACCCCCTTTGCCAGGGTTGCTATAGCACATACCCATCTTCTCTCATCTCTCCTTTATGCCTATTCAGTATTTACCAACCTTTCTAAAACCAACCTAAACAAACTATCATCCTGCTACTGTCATATAGCTAGATTTGCCACTGGTATGGCTTATAAAACCCACCATTGCAATAACCTAGTTCAACTCAACTGGCTAGAACTTTCATCCCTTCTACAATACAACCAACTTATAGTAGCACACAAAGTACTCAACCAGCCTGATAATACCCCAGCACTTAAGAATGTGATAAGCCTGCATAATGCCCTCAGGCCACTTAGATCCTCAAATAAATTATTGGCCTAACCACAAAATCCAACAACACAGCAGGGGATTCCCTATTTACTAAATCAATTGGTAACATTTGGAACCAACTCCCCACAGTTCTAACCCAAGAATCTTCACTACCCACATTTAAAAAAGGCCTCAAAGATACTTTAAAATCACACTGGCTCTTTCCCTGCCTAAACCCTGAGTAACCCTACCTACAACTTAATATTTCCTTTCTCCTTTGATTACTATCAAGCCAGTCTTTCTAATGAGCAATTGAGTTATATTTTAATGTTTAGAGACACCTGCTTATACCTATGTTAAACCTTAAGCTTGTGGTATGTGTTTTTATCTACTGTGTTTGGTGTGTATGGTTTAAACCTTGTGAAAGGATGTACCAATAATCTTTCATCACTTCAGATCTATTATTGTTGAATTATCTATCTACTGTATTTTCTATGTAATTGTATTAGTGTAGCTGTGTTAAAAGTAGATATTTTCTCCCTGGGTCTCCGTTGAGAATGGACATGCATCCAGTCGGGCTATCCCGGTCAACACATGTAAAATAAATAAAAAATAAAAGCATTATATAGACCAAGAAACCTTGGGCAGTTTGGAAAAAGAAGCAACTGGGAAAGTGGGAAAATGCAAAGTACTAAAATCTAGAGATTTTTGAAGGGTATAAAAAAGAAATATTGACATAGGAAAGAGACAGTGATCTAATACGATGCAATATGTATGCAAAGGAGAAAGCCAAATTAATCAATACAAAAGAAGCAGCCCCAAAGATATTCAAAGAGAAATACAGGCAAAGGCATACAGATGTTGAAAATTTCACAATATAAAAAATAGGATCACAAAGAGGGAACATATAAGAAACAGGAGGAGCAGGAGACATCTGAAGAAGAAATATGGAAATGGGAAAGAAAGAGATTTAATATGGTGCAATGTTTGGGTCTATATTAGATCATTAAAAATTCATTTCAGCGAACGGCATTTTCAGAGCACTTGCATCGAACATGCTGTGACAAAGGGAAATGCTGCCAGCCCAGCTATCTGGAATTTTGTAAATAATTATAAGTCATTTGTGAATATCAACATAATTTATATGCTGGTCTTACAAATGTATTAGAACTGCATGTTATGTGTATACTAAACTGCCGGTACAGAAGTGTGTGTTGAACAAGGTCTGTATGGTACTGAGCTTAAAAGATGTAACCACAACATGCCCTGCTGGTTTAGAACAGAAACGTATATAAACTATTGTAATTGTGTAAATGTATATATTCTAGCAGTGGGAATTAGAACATAGAGGGTTAACTTGCCAAATTTCAAGGAAATTGTTGAAATTAAATTGTTTTATGATTGTGCTATACAAATCAGTTTCAATGCAGCAAGGAGACAGGATGTTTAGAACTAGGGTGCCGTCTGCATTGTTTTGTAAGTGTTTTATTACTTTATGTCTTCCAGCAGTTGTAAAGATCTGAAAGATATGTATTTTTCACAGGAAGATGCTGAAATGCTGATAGTTTCTGACAATGGGGGTTTATCTTGGGAACTAAAGTCAGATGACAAAAAGCGATGTCATCCAAGCTAACCCAGCAGTAATATTTAATATTAATTTAAGAATAATTTGAGAGGGGGGTTGTATTTGCCTTTGGCCTGACAGCAGCAGCTGGGAAACATCCACTCACCTTGCCTTGCTGTAAAGTAAGTTTCGAGGGCATAGTAATTCTTTTAGATTCAGATAGGAATGTAATGAAGTATAGCTTAGATATTTTCTTTATTTATTTGAGACTGTCCTGCAATGTTGTTTTAAATATTTCCTGTGATTTTGAACTCTGAAGTTACTGTGATAATTTATTGAGTATTTTCTTATTTTATTATTTAATATTAAATATATTTAAACCTATCATCATGGATAATATTTGTGAGACATATTTATGCTCTGAGAGTACTTGCATATCTATTTGGTGACATTGTGCAGGCCACTGCTAATAGCCTGGCCATTGGTCAAACTACCATTTGGATTTATATTAACATTACACAGTAAGATTGGACACCCTTTACTAAGGACCTTAAAGTAGCTGATAAAGAGCTGGCTGGTGGCAGTGATAATTACATTATAGTCTGGGCAGAAAGGCGGCATAACTAGGAAACATGTGCCAGCCTTTCCCAGGAGTGTGTGTGCGTGTGTGTGTGTGTGTGTGTGTGTGTGTGTGTGTGTGTGTGTGTGTGTGTGTGTGTGTGTGTGTGTGTGTGTGTGTGTGTGTGTGTGTGTGTGTGTGTGTGTGTGTGTGTGTGTGTGTGTGTGTGTGTGTGTGTTTGTGTATAAATCAAATCTCAAAGTGTGTGTGTGTGTGTGTGTGTGTGTGTGTGTGTGTGTGTGTGTGTGTGTGTGTGTGTGTGTGTGTGAGTTACTTGGGCAGGGACATGAAACACTGGTTGGACAGAGAGTGTTGGAGATCTTAGCTTGGCCACTCAACTGAGATCTCAACTCAATAGCTGTGCCAGTGGGGAGTCTTACTGGGGATCTGGAGAAAGAGGGAGAAACCAACCCCAGACTGATTGTGCTGTCTGTGTGCTCTTAAGGGAAATTGTACTTTACTGTGTGTGTACTTGTCATCCTCCCACTGTTTACGTCCCCCACTGTTGCCAATGATGAGGATTAAGGCTCCTTGATTACTGGGCCAGTGTTGAGGCTTCACATATTAATTGGTAGACAGTGGTAGGATATCCACGTCACATATTAAATGGTGGGCAGTGGTGAGATATCCACATCACACATGCCATTCGAACTGCTCATACTGAGATCACAGTACATGGAAGATCGGAAAATTTGCCCTTTCCTCATTGTAGTGTGATCTTGGAGTTGGTATATATAATTAGAGTTAGAATTCGAAGAATGGTATTTCTGATGAAATGCCATCCATTGAAGTGAGATTTTGCTGATTTAATATAGTCCCCAATATTTATGCAAAGAGAAAAGCAAAACTAATCAATATAAGAAGAAAAACACCAACGTTATTTGAGGAGAAATACAGGCAAAGGCATCCGGATATGGAACATTTTACAATACAAAAAATAATAAAACAAAGAGGAAAAGTAGAAAGAGGATTAATAATGGAGAATTTAAAGAAATAGAAACTGAGGTAATGGATTACCTGTGAAGTGAATGATTTAGTGTAGAAGATCTAACTCTGATAACACCACAGCTGAATAGAGCAATGTATCCCCAAATTAAAGAGAAATCAGTGGAGTAGAAAAATCTAACCAGTTGCCATATGAAGATACTTTGGAGCTTTCCATAGGAAACCAGTACAAAAGTTTGTTTGGAGTTGCACAACAAGGGAAGGAACAGGAAAAGTGTGGCAACTCTAACACAGTCAATGTTGTGAAGTGATAAGCCACTTCCCATATGAAAGAGCAACAGATAACAAAGGATGAAATTGAACCGAATGTGGCACAAGAAGATGCTCTGGAACTTTCTGTAGAATGTTTGCAGGAAATGGAGAACAAAGAATGTGCCCTCAGTTTAGAAGAAAATGATCTAGAAGAAGAGTTGCTTGATTTAATAGAGATGGACAGACATATTAAAAATCAATGAAACAAACAGATTACAGAAAGTCAATAAAACCCAAAAAACTAGAAGTTTGATAAAACAAATGAACACAGTAATTAAGGCAAAAAACTAGAAGTTTGATAAAACAAATGAACACAGCAATTAAGACTGGTTGTAGAGATTCATGCAATATAACAGAAGTAAATAGGATACATTACTGTACAGCTAAATTAATAAAAAAGTCTTATCACAAAAACACAGGGCAGTAATGGAAAGGAAAAGGAGAAATCAGCTGCCATCATAGAACTATTGAATATAGAGAACTATAGAGCAATTAAGAATAGAAGTATCACTGTTAAGAGTATAGAAGAGGGAAAGGATCAACAAAAGTACTCAAAAGAGTGATGTGATTAAAGGAATGCCCAGTAGCAGAACAGATCAGGCTCTATGATGTGCTATCATAAATAATAAACTAAAAATATCAGCACAATCAGAAAAACTTAGAAGATATCCAGATGAATATAAAGAAAAAGTACAAAATAAGCAATTTACTGATGACCCAAAAAGATTTATAGAGAATTGGGAAATAAGGCAAAAGGAATTGAAATGCCACCAAAAAAGAAGAAACAGATACATTTTGGAGAAATATCTATGAAGATCCTGTGAGACATAATAAAGATAGTAAATGGATAGAAGTAGTAAAAGAAATAATAAGAAGTTCAAATATACAAGACATGAAATGGGATGAATCCACCTAAAGAAAAACATATCCCCTTGAGCCACACGCTCTAGGGATCTAAACCTCACCACAACAAAAAATAGGACATGCTGGAGGGATAGATTCTTGTCCCAGAGACTCCCCATGCTTTGGAACAAGCTTCCAATCTACATTAGGCAGAGCTCCTTGCTAACACTCTTCAAGGAAACTTTAATGAGTGGATGGGAAACAGAAAGTTTACCCCAGGGATCACTTCAGTGGCTCTGCTGGACAGAGGCACAGGGAACTAATCTAAGGGGGTGGTGAAAGCCAACACATTCTGGCTAGGCTTATAAATGCCTTTGGGCAGATAGCCTAGTACCTACCTATGAACCTATAAGAAATGGCCAGAGAGATTGAAACAAAGTTAAGAAATGCTCCAAACTGGAAAGCTCCAAGCACAGATGCAGTATCTCACTTCTGGCTAAAAGTATTAACATCTTTCATGAATATTTAGCCATGAGTAAGAACTATTTATATGAATATCCCAAACAGACACCAACCTGGTTAACAACAGGAAAAGTAATAGTTCTACTTAAAAGCGAACCTGCAAGTTGTTCTAAAAACTACAGACTAATGACCTGCATTCTGATGATGTGTAAACTATGCACTGAAATTGATGCTGACAGAGTATATAGTTATTTAGAAGAAAACTCAATCATGGCAATAGAACAAACAGGTAAGAAAAGAAAGTCATGTGGAACAAAGGATCATTTCTTAAATAAAGTCATAATGAAGAACTGTAAAAAGGGGAATAATCTAAGTATGGCATGGATAGACCATAAAAAGGTATTTGACAGTATTCCACATTAATGGATAAAAGACTGCTTACAAATGTACAAGATACATCCTACACTGATTGATTACATTACAATGACCACGAAACATTGTTTAAACCACTTTGCAGTTAGGCCACGATAAAGGACAAATTATTATTCCAGGAGGCCCATACCTCCTTCAGAACAGGTTATCTATAGTCTTGGTATACACTGATTATAAATCATTTGATAAGCAAGAAGTATCCTTCTTGTTTTCCTGTCCAACTGATCAAACACTTTTTGGGGCCAATAATCACTCCAAAACTATACATTAGGAAAGAAACAGCAAATTGGTTTATAGCTTGGACTTTGTTACTAGATGTCAGTGACATTTTCAATATTAATTTTAGTCTTCTAAAATATTACTAGGTTTTGTTCACATTTGTTCATGTTTTATTGCTGATCCTTCATCAATTTCCAAATATTTAAACACTCCCTCTTGTTCAAGTTCCTAGATATCACATTTCTGTCCCGGCTGATGTGCTTGGTGTTCTTGGTGCTGCAGCTTTCCTGCTTTAAATAATGCTTTTGCACATTTATCAAGACCAAAGGACATTCTTATATCATCTGAAAAAGTTTTGACCAATTGCAGTTGTGCTTTCAGCCAAATTATAGCCAGCAGCTTAATGGGATAAGGGCAAGGCAAAAGAGCAGCTGTGACAAAGTCACCCTGGAATATCCCCCTTTGAATGTTTAACCCCTGGAATAATAATTTGTCCTTTATCGTGGCCTAACTGACAAAAAATAGATGCAAGGAAACCAGATACAGTAGTCCATGAAAAGAAGACAAAAGTAGCATTGATCACTGAAATTGCTACATGTAGTGACTACAGTGTCTTGCATACAGAGTCAAAGTAATAAAATACCATGATTTTCTGGCAGAAATGAGGGAAATGTGTAAGAAGGATACCCAGACAGTTCCAACAGCAGTAGGAGCAAAGGGAATTTACAATTATACTTAGATATGTTACCGATATAAGTGATTTACAGTTGTACTTAGAAATGTTACTGATACATATGACTCCATATGAATTGCAGAAGGAGTCATTACTGGGCACATTGTGTGTGCTACGAAGAGCCTTTCTGGCTAACATCAAAGATTGAAACAATACTAATTTCATGAACTTTAATCATACTTTGACTTAGGAATGGGGTCCATTTCAGTCATGGTATTAGAAACCCAAAAGACTTGGAGAAATTAAAAAAAAAATGGGGATTAACCTATATATCCCTAGATGGGTAGCCAACTGGCTCATCAACAGAATGCATACAGTCAACAAAGTTGAGGATTCCACCTCTACCAGTAAACCAGTTACCAGTGGTGTACCACAAGGATCTGTTCTGGGCCTTTTAACTTTTGGAATCTATTATTCAGAAGTCTAGATGAAAGGAGATGGCCTGTGACTTACCAGGTTTGCTGATAATTGCAACCTGGGTGCAATCATTGAATCATCAAACGATGTTAGCATACTACAAAAAGGGCTTATACAGACTGATGATTGGTGCCAAAGCCACAGACTCCAACTAAATGCCCAACTAAATGCAAAAACATGCATTATCATTCCCTTCAGCAAAGGGGAAGTCCCTGCAAATTACAATATTGACAGTAACCTCCCAAGCTGTCATGCGAGATTTGGGAATACAGGTTGACAGCAACCTTAACTTCAATCACCATGTGTCCACAGTGGTAAGGAAGGACGGCCTTCTACATTCCATATCTCATAAGTAAGGGCTTCACATCCAGAGCTAAGGTATTACAACTCCCCTGTACTTATACCTCATGAGTTCAACAATAGAGTGCAATGGTACCTTCTGTATGTACCTCACCAGACACCTGCAGCAACTGGAGAGACCTCGGAGGTTTCTCATCAAGAAGATTCAGGGCTTCAAAACATGACTTATGTTGACAGACTGAAGGCTCTGTCACTGTACTCTGTATGTTATAGGCTGCTAAGAGATGACTTGTGCCTAGCTTACACAGCAGTCTCTGACCCTGCCCTAATGGAAATGCTGCACATCTGCATGTCTAATAGGACAAGATTCACTTGCTCCAGGGATCTTAACCTAGCCTGTGACATTAACAGAACATGCTGTAGAGACAGATATGTCTCCCAAAGATTGCCACTCCTCTGGAATAAACTCCCAATTCACATAAAACAGAGCTCCTCAATTACCCCATTTAAGTGTAATTTAGGCAACTGGATGGGAGACCGTAAATTTCCCCAGGAGTGTCATCTATGTCCCTCTTGGACAGGAGCAGTCAGTGCTGATCATAGACTCATGCTGCAGATATATACCATACAACATGGTCAATAAGGGAACAAGGGTATAACATGAATGGGCTTATATAGGCCCTAGGGCTATTAGCCTAGTAACCTCCTATGGACTTATGAACCTATGAACCTATGAGTCTCTAATGACTAGAATGTTGTAGTCTGTGGTGGCTTGCCTTATGGGCTTAGAAGTAGAAGCTCCATGAGATGTGACTGTACATGTTGATGTGGGTGTTGTTTTGAATGAGAGCATTCAGGGTTGCTGAGGGAGTTTGTTGTGTGTACTTCATCTAGGAGGTCTTTGTTGTTTAGGCAGGTTACATTTAAGTGCCTTAGCATATGCGGGTCTATGTGTCTGCTTTGAATTGTGTGAGATGGGTGCAGTGTGTGTACTACTGGCAACTTTATTGACATTAGGAGTGCTTTTATGTGAGAGCTTTGCTTCCACTGACATTGTGTAAATGCATCCCACATACCATATCAGTTTGTTTGAGAATTAAATGGTTGTCAATAAACTTTAGGCAATTTACACATTGCCTCAGTATGCCCATATCCACCAAGCTGGTAAGGGAGCTAATGGGAAAGTTCATATCCAGGGCAACATACCCTTTTTTGTTGATTAGACAGTTGGAAACATTTTATTTGTTTTGATGAATGTAATTGCAAAAAGTTTCTGCAAAGGACTGTCATAAACACATTTTTTTGTTCTGTAACAAGTTGGAGCCTGAATAAAATGAAAAAGTGGACCACTCCTCTAATGTGATAAACAGATGCATATGTGCTAGCACAATCTATATGTGTCATGTCTTTCAACGTTTACCTCAGAACTATGATAAAAGCTTCCACATTGGGTACTCTTCTAGGGTGCTATTAACTCAAAATAATTTCCAAATTTTGGAGGGATGGAACAAAAGTTTGAGGACAAATTAGATGTGATCCCCCAAATTCAGGAGAGCTGAGTGGTGCATATGAGCATGTGTATTAGACCTTTATGGTTTATTGCTGAAAATCGATTACTTTTTGGTTTCAATAAATTAAAGAAATATGTATATGCATGCATACATACATATATACTTAAATACATATGTTCATACACACTCACACATAAATAAATGAAATATTTAGTAGCAAGGCTTCAATAACAATATGGAGAAGGGTTACTAATGGTATTCAGTATCTTCATAGAAACTCACCTGCGATTCCCAACCCCCCCCCCCCCTTGCTGGCTGCCTTTTTGTGTTGTAACTATTAGTGATGGCAGATAAAAGTTAAAATTATATGCTAATATTTATTTATTGATTTATATTATTTTACATTTATTTACCGGAAAATACGACTGGAAAAAATGTCGTTTTTCAGTGGAGGCTTGGGGAGAAAAGTTCCACATTTATAAATAACAGTATGATACATATACAACATTCAGATAAAAATGATGATTAATAGCTTATGTTTGTACTGTACAGGGACTAGTTTGCACACTTTCAAAGATCACCACTTGTGAATGTTCTCCTTTGTCATTTAAAGAGATTGCTTACTAAAGCTGAGGCATATGTTGAAACAAATTTGGGTATAAATATGTTTTATGAGTAAATGACTTAGACCTGAACTGGCTGAAAAATGCATTATGAACTACAGCTGACCTAAGTAATACATTTTTATTATTATTTTTATATGTTAATCAGGCAGTACATAACATACCCAGACTCCCATTAGTAGTTTTCCCTGCTGGTACATAGTACAAGGTCAGAAAAATGAAACTCTGATTTCATGCACAAAAGACTAAAAGAAAAATAAGATTTACTTTTATTTCGGTTTGGGAAAACAACCCATTTTTGATAAAATGGATTTGCTGTTTTTATTGGTTTTGCACTGAATTCTTACAGTTATCCACACCAGTTATCAAGGATACAAGAGAAATACTGTGTTTGACATGTAAAGTCGAACTATTTCACAAATGTGGAATGCATTAGGTAAGTTACTTGTCATGCCATCTATATGTGTGTGTGTGTGTGTGTGTGTGTGTGTGTGTGTGTGTGTGTGTGTGTGTGTGTGCGTGTGTGTGTGTGTGTGTGTGTGTGTGTGTGTGTGTGTGTGTGTGTGTGTGTGTGTGTGTGTGTGTGCAATATGTGTGCATACAATTAATTATTTATAATAAACAACATAGTATAGGTAAGCATTATTAATGTATTCATTCTGATAAATGTTGCTCAATGATTTACTTGGTCACTGTCAGACATTGGCTCTGTGTTCCACATGCAATCTTGGTCAATGTCTTTCTGCCAGTATTTTTTTCTTTGTATTGATAAGTGCATTTAATAATTGTTACTATCTTTGCCAGTGTAGCTTATGTTGAGGCTGAAAAGGGTCCTGGGACCAGTTCATTTTCCTGGTTATCAAAGTATAAATAAATATGAAATAGAAAAATGGAGGGGGAACATGACAGAAATAATTGAGGAATCAGTAAAGCACATTTTATGTCTGCATCATTCATGAGAGAGAAAAATCTTCCCACTGAAGGCATTGGGAAGTAGCAGACAGACTAAGTTTAGAGTCCTACTACTTTGTCACTTGTAAATGTAAACAAGGATTATTTACTGCAGTGAGAGTATTCACAACTCCCCATGAAAGTATGGGGGAGGCTTTATCAAGTTTGTTAGGACTACAAAAGACTCATCTTACAAAAAACTGTTTTTTATCTTCTTTCTTTTGCTGCAAGTAGCTAACAGCTATTTATAGCATAGAACAAGCTGTGGCAGACAGATAAATGTGGCTCAGTCAGGTAAACAGAGAAGCAAGTCATTTACAGAAGGTGTGTTTAGATGACAGTGCTTCACAGTCCTGCCATTATGTTAATAGCATGAGAAAACAGCACCCCTTCCTTATATCTGGCATGAGTCATATAAAGAGGACTTGAAATGTATTCTGGGAAGAAGGAAGAAAATAAGATCATGTTACCAAGGCAGGCCACATCATCCACCATTTTAAAGAAACACTTAAAAACTGTAAAAGAAACACTTGGAGTAATTTTAAGATATTAAAATAACTCAAAGCAAAGATACAATGACAAAAAATATGTTTTTTGAGTTCTAAGGTGGAGTTTCCCTTTATGGTGTTACTAGCATTACCACCTGTCCCACTTTGCGAGGGACAGTCCCTCTTTAGGCAGTTGTGTCCTGACAAAAAAATATTAAAAATGGCAAATGTCCTGAGATTGTAGGACATAATTATTTTCTATATTTTAAGTAATAGTTGCATAAAACAGCTATTCTGTACCTAAAATACCTAAATGTTATAAGGAACAGAATAAGAAACTAAAATGCTACAAGAATAAGCTTTTATTTAGGCAAAAAAGTTCTATCCTTTGTACTGACCATGTGTTTGTGTCGGCCTGTAAAATCTGATGTTTGTACCAAAAATGTCCCACTTTGGCCATTTGAAATGGTGGCAACCCTAGGTGTTACTGCTCATAAGCAGATTTCTGGTACATACACAATGCTGGAACCATATTGTAGGGCAAAAAAAAAAAAACTAATGATTAAGTTAAACTGTATGAGAGGGGGAATTTTCCTCTAATGTTGTTTTATTTTTCTTTTCTTTTTTTTACTTTTGTTGACTTGGCATTGCCTTAAAAATGTTCTAAAGGGTGGATAAAGTTTTAGCCAATATCTGAAAGCTCAGATCAGACAGGTGCCGACCAATCTTAGCAAAGCAACATGGTCTGTTAACCATGTCCTCCCATGTTGGCAGATATTAGAGTCAGTTGTTAAAATCAACTAGGGAAGCTAATTCTTAGTATAGTGAATTTCAAGTCAACTCCAGTGAATAAAAGTAGTACAGGGTTTTGTTGGTGTTATAAAAGTAACACATGAACTGTGCTCCTATGCATTCCTGGTCACTTTCATCAATTATCCCAAGCCCTTAGCCTGGTCTTATGTTGAGAGACATTTTCCCTTTCATGTTTTATAAACTTTGTTTGTATGCATTGATCTATCTATCTATCTATCTATCTATCTATCTATCTATCTATCTATCTATCTATCTATCTATGTATCTCTCCACCAGATAGATAGGCTGCTCCAAGAACTCTGCCACCCTGTTTCAGTGGCAATACATTAATGTAGCCAGAATTATATTTCATGGCTTTTGAGATGGTTTCTGATGATGATCACAAATATGAGGAAAATTTGCAATATTTACTGGACCAGAGTAATGGTTCCATGATGAATAAATCCAGAGCAATGTTCTGTGTTATGTCATAATTTCCTGGTATAAGTTTGTTTGTATCTTTTGGCTTTTCCCGTTTAGGGGTCGCCACAGCAAAACTCCGGTCTGCTAATGACTGGCAGTTGATTTTTACATACCGGTTTGCCAGGCCTGATGCACAACCTTCAACGAAGGTACGCCCATTCACGTATGTCTCCACACAGATGCTCTAGCTGAGAATCGAACTGGACAGCATCTTACTGTGAGGCGACAAGCTACCGCAGCACCACCACCGCGAGTTAATTTCCTGGTATAAGTAAAAAAAAAAAAAGAATTTACATTGTAATCGAAGTTTATGGGAGCCCTTTATTTTTCTGATATTTTCAATACTTTGGATATACTTTTGATGTTGACCTTGACTTGTTGGTCTTTATTTTTCCTGTACATTCTGATGCGCCATTCCCTTGTATTATAAAGTTTATTTATACATGTGGACCACCAGACACTGGTTTGCTCTTACCCTTCCCATTTTGTTTAGTTTTGGTAGAGACTGACAGATCTTATAGTTTTCTAGATGGGAGTAGAACTCCTTTGGAGGATAAAGTGTTATATTTAAACTTTGAGGCTTCATCATAGAACAGTAGGAAGTGAGCATATTTGAAGTCTTTCAATAGTGTGATATTTGCTTCTGCTGGTCTAGGGATTTTGAATGAGAAATTTACCTTTGCCTGAAGGGGCAACATCTTTCACCTCAAGTAGGATATGGGCATTTTTCAAGCATGGTAATGCTATTATTGTAGCTATTTTTCCTGCTTGAGACTTCACTTTGCCCCTAGTTATGATTAAATACTCAGCCATTGGATGACTCTATAGAAATGAAATCATTCATTAACTACTGATCTTACCCAAGTATATACTCTACATCAGTGGTTCTGAAACTTTCCAAGCTGGAAGACCCCTTTTATCAAGGAAATATTTAGGCAGACCCATATAGGTGGAGGTACAGATAAGCTACGTTTGGATCAATCCCCCAACCCTCCAATTCAGCCATTTCAGTGTCCCATTTCTCCAGAGTTGCCATAAACACTGTTCAAAATTCTCAGTGTGTATACTGTTTTCTGCTTTACTTCTACAATGATTACAGACATTTGGATTGCATTTAAAACTTTTATTTCAGTGTAAGAAACCTCTCTGTGTGGAAGATTTTCAATCCATATATATCTAGTTAATCACTGTATATTAATCAGATCAGATAATGGTAGTAGACGTAGCGAACTTAAACTCATCCTAAGTAAAAATATAATAAAATATATATAATTTGAAATATTGTACACAATTGCTAAGTATTCAAAAGTAATCCAAGCAGGATAGGCAGTCTGTTTCCACTCAAAAATCCTTTATTAAGTACACAGACAAGCGATCCAAGCAAAACAAACAACAGAGTAATAGTTTCCTCACAAGCTTTTTAACTATATATATATATATATATATATATATATATATATATATATATATATAGGTTTACTATTGAAATTGTGAACGGCACTTGGGCGACAGTCGGATAGTTGAACGTCGTAAACAAGGATGTCGTAAACAAGGATGTCGAAGACAAAATAATCAATCTAGGAACGGTTTTAACATGGGTCGAGGTAAGTGTTCAGTATTATTCCCTACTACAAACATCTTCCCTACCTCGACCCATGTTAAAATCATTCCTAGATTGATTATTTTGTCTTTGACATCCTTGTTTATGACCTTATACGTTTGACTATCTGACTGTCGCCCAAGTGCCGTTCGTAATTTCAATAGTAAACCTATATATATATATATATATATATATATATATATATACTCTTTATCAGGCAAGGGAGTGGTTTATTGTGCTGTAAAACAAAGTGTTATTGGTATACACGCTAAATTCACATCCCTTCCCCCATCAGTGTGACATTTGAGCTGGTCCTGCCCTACTTAGTAGCTGTCTTAATAATATAACCCTCATGTACTTTAAATAAAATTAATAATGACGTGGTACCTCTTATTTAACCAGATTATTAAGCCTGTGATTTTATCAAAGACAATATACTACATGGCTGGATATATATATATATATAAACCTTAGACCATTTAGCAATCAAAAAAATATATAAATATATACATTTACACATACACTTTGAATGTAAAAAAATCCATTGTAAAAATCATATTCTATTTTCATAACCTATTGTTAATAAAGATCACTTTCATCCTTCTAGACTTCTTCAGGTTTGTGTACAAGATCCCTAAAAGCTATCTACAAAAATATTATTGTATAATTAGTATTGTTATTACATATCATTTTGAATAAAGTGGAAAAAAGAACAAGAGAAATAAAAAATAAAAAATGTATGATGATGGAAACAAAATATCCACTTAAATTAAAACTGATTTAACATGGTATTTAAAACCAACTGGAAGAAAAAAATGAAATAAAATAAAATAAAATTAGTCATGTAATCAATGTGGTAATTTTGTAAGTTCCAGTACACTTTTAAATGAACTGTAGTAGTTTAGTCCAGGCTTTCTATAAGAGTTCAGCTTTAATTGCCATATGAGTTCATGTTTCTCCAGAATATTCGAGACGTCTCCTTCAGGATCACCCATGTCTATGTGACCCAGTATCTGGAACTTAAAACCCATATGTTTTTTTATCCAGAGTGGATTTCTGACAGATGACATAAAATCCTATGCTTAAGTTTATTTACAGCCTTGGCCACATAAAATGCTTCACATTCATTGCACTGTGTTCTGTAAATTTTGTAGTGTTACAGTCACCCCCTGCACTGGTCTTAATGATTTTCTTTAGATAAGGGCAATAAGAACTATCACCTTGCTGTTTAAATATGCAAAATGTACAAGTCACATTTTTAGTGTTTCTCTCATACGGTCTACATTTAAATTCAACAAAACTTCTAATGTTCCTGGTCTTCCAGTATCAAAAATGTTATTGAAGAGAACTGGGCCATTGTCACAGGAAACCCTTTTCTGATTAGGTGAAGCCCCATCCTTTGTTTACTGACTTGGCTTAGGATGAGTTTAAGTTCGCTATTTTTACTACCATTATCTGATCTGATTAATATACAGTGATTAACTAGATATATATGGACTGAAAATATTCCACACACAGAAATTTCTTACACTGTTTTGTTTTTGGACCCACTATACTTGTTTAATGGGTTGTTTGAGATTTCGGGAATACCACGGAGATTACTTGTTTTTTTTTTTTTTAACTTTTATTTCAAATTTTATAGCACAAACACTGATAGACATTTGCTAAAGCTAAACAAAGTAAAACTGTCTCACAATGAAAACAGACTTAGCATTAAAACTTTCCTGCCTTTGAAACTCACATTCACTGAAACACCACTGAAACCCACATTAAAAGAAAATGCATCTGGCCAGTGGCAGATTAAGTTTACCTTTGGGCTGTTTTCAAAGCATAGGTCCCTTACAAGCATTTTAGGACCATGCAAAAGTTATTTGATTCACTTTCCTGATTGTATAATTAAATTTTAAGATACAATAATTAAATTATGTCCTTTGTATAATACAGCAGCACTTGGTCGAGCGTGTACAGTTTTGCATATTTTTCCAGTAAGCAATGAAACAAAACATATGAACCAATAATGACAAAACTGTCCAATTTAGAACATTTCAGCCATAAAAGGTCACCCAAACTTCTATTACAATCCACCAATATCAGTCAATATGCACAATCTCTGCAGAAGTAAACGTCATGTGACTAATTCCACCTTAAATAGACTTGTAACCAAAGAAAAGGTTGCTGCTAACAAACAACTTTATATTTCAGTGTTTTATCTACATACCAATTCAGTGCCTGCTGCCCTTGAAGAATAAATTGCCTACTTATGTTACATAAAAAATGGTAAGCTGGTAAAGTTTGCATGGATGGAAAACTAAAAACAGACTCATAGTTACTAGGCTTTTCATCCAAAGGAGGACATATTCATGACTTCGGCACCTTACCCCCTGAAAATACAACACAGTATCAGCAATGCATCAACATGCTGTGGGAGTAGAACCCACAGCCTTCTGCATTAAAATGCAAGCATGCTACATGTTGTGCTACTAACACTGTTTTAAAGTTCTATACCACAGTAGTGATATCATTTATTAGCTAGTTAAACAAAACACTTGCACAGAACAAACTATGGGGCAAAAAGCTGGGCATTCTTCAAAAACCTGGACAGCTGAGGGGTATGCTACCTATGTCTTATGCACACACACACACACACACACACACACACACACACACACACACACACACACACACACACACACACACACACACCTTACCTCTCAAAGAAAGTTGTTTTGCATTAATACGAATTTTCTGAAGGATATGAAGTCTGAAGCTGAAATGCCTGCCATTATTTTCTGACTTCAGTCCTAAGTGATTTGCCATAAAAACACAGTTTATGAGAAACAGACTAAAATTATGAGGCAAAAAATCTAGACATTCTGCAAAAACCTGGACAGCTGAAGGATAAGCTACCTACCTCTTAAACATACCTCTTTACCTCTTATACACACCCCTACCTGTCGTCCCTCCTCTTACACACACACACATACACACACACACACACACACACACACACACACACACACACACACACACACACACACACAAACACACCTACCTGCCTCCCTCCCTCTTACACACAGATACACCTACCTGCCTCCCTCACACATACACACACACACACACACACACACACACACACACACACACACACACACACACACACACACACCTCCCTCCCTCTTACACACACCATACCTTTCAACCTGTTCAGCACAAGAAATCTGGACAAAGTGCATCATAATGGGGTGGGAGACAGAGGGCCAAAATTAAGGTCACATTTTAAATATTGCTCTTTCAAACTTAGAAAGCTGATAGAACAAGTTTTGCATTAGTACAACTTTTCTGAAGGATGTGAAGTCTAAAGCACAAACATCTGCCATTATTTTCTGACATCAGTCGAAATGATTTACCAGGGATTTGCCAGAAAACACCATTTTATGAAAAACAGACCAAATGAGGCAAAAATCTGGACATTCTGTGAAAATCTGCACATGTGCCAGCTACGCGCTCTCAACTGCATCACTTCATTTTTAAGACTTAATAAAAAAAAAAAAACCTTCAGGTAAGGGTCTTTCAACAAGATCATCTGGATCAGCTCTACAGTAATTCCTATCAACTGTGACCAACAAATCTGGGACCTTACTTGGAAGGAACAGAACAAGTTCTACCTGCCAGGCAGAAAACACAGGGAAAGTGAGCAGCTGCTCCGCATCAGTAAAGGGATTGTATCAAGAAAAAAAGAAGGTAAGGGGAGGGAGCCTAGATAGCCAGCTAAGCATAGCACTTTTGAGCTTTATAAAATTAATATAATAGACAGGAATTAGACTAATATATATATATATATATATATATATATATATATATATATATATATATATATATATATATATACATATATTTCAATTTTATAACATTTAATTATTAATAATCTAAACTTTAACCTTACAAACCTTGACAGTTTTATTCCAAACAATTCCTGTCAAATTATTTGAGACTAAACTTGAAGGAAAATCAACAACTCCAAGTCTTCACAATCTGATACTGCACAGAGGAAAGAACTTCAGCTGGTGTCTTCCACTCTACATTCACTATCACTGAAGATAGATGACTTCCAACAAAAACTGGAGAATTTAGGTGAGAATAGTTCTAAACAAACTGAAGTTTTTTAGACCTTTTTCAACATCAAAATAAAATAATGGACATGGAGACAGCCATAACCGACATAGATGGAAGATTAAAGGAGGATGAACTGCACACAGACTTTCTTCTCAAACAAAACCCATGGCTAATGAATAAAATGGGAATATAACACAATGTCGAAGATGCATTACTTCGACTGCATCTTCATCAAACCCATAAAACCAAAAACTGAAAACAGCAAAACTACATATGAGCGATTTCTTTCCCTGGGAAAGAAATCGCTTGTCCAAAATATATATATATATATATATATATATATATATATATATATATATATATATATATATATATATATATATATATCTACAGACAAAACAAAGTGGGGGGCTTCCTCTCCACACCCCCAACATGGGAGGCTGTTCTCCCAACACCACCCCAACTAAATATACCAACTCCGAGACTGCAAGACAGTTTACAAATCAGCAAATTACCGGAGGTGGGCAAGCAATTTCTTTCCCAGGGAAAGAAATCGCTCATATGTCCCTTCACTGTTTTCAGTTTTCGTTATTTTAAGTTTGGTGAAGACGCATTCAAAATTATGCATATTTGAATTTTCGAAGTATCAGAGAAAACAGAAGGTGAGAACATGATTTTATTTTTGAATAATTGGATTCCCAAAATTTTAGACTTGCAAGAAGGGCTCTCATTTGGTATAGAAAGAGTTCATAGGGCAATTGGTAAGCCAGCACCCACATCCCCCACAGCAACACTGAGATCTATTGTTGTAAAATTCCTCTCTTATCTCGATAAGGAACTAGTGTTAAAAGCAGCTTGGAGGAAAGCCCCATTAAAATTTAATCAACACTCCATCAGATTTGACAATGGCGACTCTACGAGAATTCTGTAAATGAGGAAGAAATGTTGGTCACTAGTTAAACATCTGAAACAAAACAACATCAGAGCCCAAATATTGTATTCAGCAAAAATCAAAATGCACCTTTCTTCTGGTACAACAATCTTTAATAACCTGGATGAAACTATCTTCTTTATAACAAACAGTAACCTAATGACTATCCTGGAGAATATAGACTTTTCATTGACTTCTTTAAAGAGAACATTTCAGGAAAATACATGGAATGCTGTCAAAAAGAAGAAACAAAAAACTGAGACTTCAGCTGACACAACAAATTCATCTCTGAAAGAATCAACTGGTAAATAAATAATCAAATCTTGTTCTTTTTTTGTTAGATATTTATGTCTCAATTCATACTTACTACACCATTATGGTAATAAATGCTGTTTAAATACTTAACACACAGAGCAAATAGTTAACTAACAGCAATAATATTATGGAATTGCTTAAAAAAGTTTAATCTCATTGTATACTGAGATAATTTATAGCCAAAAAGAAAACAAAAACAAAACCAAGTTGATTTTCCAAATAAGGCACTGTTAGTACATCTAATATGTGCAGCTGCTTCTTTAAGTGAACTAGGGGAAGGCTCCATGCTGCATACATGTATAAAGCTTTATTAAAATGCTAATGCAGCTTGTGGAGAAGGCTCCATGCTGCATACATGTATAAATCTTTATTAAAATACTAATGCAGCTTGTTTAATCAACTACAGAATATAAAGTGTCATAATAACTTAATTACATTAGATAATCTGTGCTTTTTTCATTTATTTAACCTTAAATACTCATTTAATGTCTTATTAATGTTAGAGTATCTGTTACACTAACATCCACTAGTAAACATATAAAATGGGAGTCCAACTTCCTTTTTGCCTGTTTATTTTTGGATAACAATTAAAATATTCATTTTTATTGACTCTAGCTATTGGATAAATATTTTGTACTTGTTTCAAACTCATTTTATCTCATATAATAATTCATGTCAAAGATTGGAACCTCAACATCCAGTGTTACATATTTAACTTAAGACACCAGTATATGTGCGCTTCTTCTTTTTCCTCAGAACATTTTAATAACTTAGTGAAAACTGTTATCAATTGTATGTTTACAGCACAAGACTCTTTACTAGTACATTTTAGAGCTGATAGGTAAGTTTATGATGGTTTGAGAAAGCGGTTTAATTGATTTTATCTCATCTTTTAGACTGGGAATTTTTTTTAATTCATTTATGTGTTGGGGAAATACATTATTTGTTTCTCTATGTTTTAATATGATTACTTTGTTGTTTCTTTCTGCACTTGGGCCTGATTATAATATACTTCACATCATATTCACAGTCATGAGTCTTGCAAACATGTTACTTAAATAAATCAAAGTTTGGAAGTCTCAGCTTTTCATTGAATGCTTTGAGATAATCAAATCAGTTATTACTGACCATTGGAGAAATTACTGCTATAACTCTCCATGTCTTTGTCTTTAGCTTCACTTAATACAAATGGCATCAATAATTCAAAGAGGAGGTCAAACCTTTTGTGATAACTTAAACAAACCACAAATAGTATTCTTACAGGAACCACATTTTAAAAATACAGAAAAGGATGTTTGGAAACTAAACACTTATATGATACTAGCTCATGCTTCATTTACGTCTAAAAGGAGATGTGTGATGATCCTATGGAAGAATAATATTATCTGCCCTCAAATATTATGTAAGCATGAAGACCCCAAGGGACTATTAACTATCACTATCCTAAAATTCAATCATAGAATTTGGACACTTGTTAATCTTTACTTGTTCCCAGGACTGGGTGCTTCAACTGCTAAACATCTCAATCTTATTGATAGTATATCAAAAGGCAATCCGAATCTAGGGGGTGATTTTTAACTGCTTATTGGATCATTCTGATGCAACAAGTAGTTGTCCACTTAGACTAACATCCACTGCTAAAATTCTTAAGAAATGGATAAATTCTCATAATCTGTGTGATACATATAACTCTAAAAATAACAAATCACTCAGTTATATACACACACTGATCATAGATTTAAAACTCAAACCAGAATAGATAAAGTCCTTATCTTCAATGATTTAAAATTAAAGCTTACATCCTTTACTATCCTTCCTTGTCCTTTATCAGACTATGATTGTCTTATGTTAGATATACAAATAGACTTCACAAAACTAAATACTATTACTAGAATTCCTGCCTTTATCGCCAAACTAAAATAATTTAAACCACGGTTATTATCAGAATTAAACTTCTTCTTAGAGACAAATAATAACTTTGAAACACACATTATTATGGTTTGGGATGCTCTGAAAGCATATATTTATAGTAAAATTATAGTCTGATATAAGAAAAAAAATTAAGGAATGGGAATCAGAACTACATAATCTACAATCTCAATTAACCTGCTTGAGATCTAAGTCATCACAATTAAACTGTTAAGTAGGGTGTACAGTCAAATCTGTTCAGCCTGAATGTAGTTACTTAAAGCTATCCAGCTAGTCTACTGCTGAGATAATGTTTCTAACATAGGAATATTATATTAAGTCATAACAGGTCTGAAGGTGCTGTTGGTAGATGTGACTACATCTGTTTAGTCCTTAATTTGGTTAGCTCTCTCTCTCTCTCTATTCCAACAACTGTATTTCAGGTTTTAATTGTTTATTGCTTGTTGCCCATTGCTCAACAACTGTATGTCAGGTTTTAATGTGTACTGCCTAACTGCTAGATTAAATTGTTCTTGCACATTAGTAGTGCATTGTGTAATAGCCAGCTTTGCTGCCTAGACTGCTATCTTCTTCTCCCCTATTACTCATCTGCTATATATACTCCCCAGCTAACTTCCATCTGTCTCTCTTCCTCTCTACCTTCCCCTTACACCCTTCTCTCATTCTCCTCTGTATTATAATCCATCTGTTCCTTATCATATAGCCTAAATTACCTTTGTTTTCTTTTACCAGGAATCGCTCTGCAAAAAAAAAAAAAAAAAAAATGCTGCTATCTCTGCTGTAATGGAACCTCTCATCCATTTTGGGTGCCCCAGCATTGCATGTATTAACAGACCTACAGACCTTTTTATGTCTGCTCTGCTCCATTACCTGCACTTTCCAATGGCAACCAGTACATCACCATTGCTCTAGTGTTCTCCCTCTTTCCCACCCTACCTCCAGTTTTTTCTGGCTTTCTTGTTCCCCCTTACCTTCTTGATATCCCTCTTGTACTTCTAGGCCACAGAGGCACCTAACAGTGCCCAGTGTCAACATATCTCTCTTAATCTACCTTAACGCTTACTCTACCTTGCACCCTCCAGCTTTCTCCTCACCTACACTATCCTAGCCCTTTCTCCTCTAATAAACTACTCCTACACTCTTCTCCCTTACAACTAGTTTCCCCTTTTGCTTATCACTGTATCATCTTCTTATCACATCATAAATGCTATGCATTCTTCTTACTTACTGATCTCACTGATTGTTTTTTTTTTAGTACTTTTATGCTTGTCCTGGATCAACCCACTCCATTCACCCTTGCTCTGCTTGGGCTCCCCCTGCTCCCCTACCCTACCCCATTTCCATACACCCCCAAATCAATTCCATTTATCCTCTCCTTGACTCCTCCCCTGCCCCAACATCCAATAGCAGCCTCCCCTCTCAAACTATCAACCAATAACTGCTACCACCCCTACCATACCATAGCCCAAAAGCACACTTATTACCTACTTACTCATTGCCTAAACTAGCTACTGCCTTCATCAGCTCACCTACCACACCCCTCTATCCCATCTACTATACACACAAACCACCCCTAAAAATAACAGCTCCTCTCATTATCCATAGCTCCTCACACTTCTAACTTAACTATTATGCTACTTAGGTGTCTAGTGAGGTGCATGCCAAATGGGGCATTGTACTCGAGGATTGGTCTAATGAGGGAAGAGTAGAGGGAGACAATGACCTCTTTCTTCCTGGATGCAAAACCCTTAGTAATGAAATGTGCCACATAGAAGGACATTCTGACCACAGTGACAATGTGGTGGTCAAAAGAGACGTTGCTGTCAACCTGTGTTCTTAGATCTCTTGTAACACCTTCTGCGTTCAGTGGACTACCATCGATGTGGTAGTTCATGGGAACTGGGTTTTTCCAAAGGGGATGACAACACATTTTTTGGCATTGAGCTCAAGGCCATGGTTCTGACACCAATCGTTGGTCTCAGTGAGGGTTTTCTGTAGGATGTCAACATCACTTGGGGAGTTAATAATATCTCACAACTTGTAATCATCTGTAAACTTTGTCATCCAGAGTCCCTTCGTGTTGGCCTGGACTTCAGAGAAGTAGATACCAAACTGGAGAGGACCCAGGACTGAACCATGTGGGACTCCACTCATGACTAGTCAGTAGTCTGACTTGGAGTCAGCTACTTTCACACTGTGGGTTCTATCTGTGAGCCAGTTTGCAACCCACCTAGTGCTATATGGGTTGATGCCTAGCTCAGTGAGTTTTTCTGTGATTCTTGAGTGGGGAATGGTATCAAAAGCCTTGGCCAGATCAAGGTAGGATGTATGAACCACCTTGCCTTCATCCACAGCTCTGGTGACTGACTCAAAGAAATTGACCAGGTTGAGCAGGCATGATCTACCCTTCACAAAACCAAACTGTGTGGGACCCTGAGTTTGGAAATTCCCTATATCCTTGTTTATTAGGTCTATGATAATGCATCCATAACTTTGCATATCAGACTCATCAGGCGATAGTTCCCAGGGTCTGTAATTGCTCCTCCTTTGTGGAGAGGGATAACTGTAGCAGTGCGCCATTCAGTAGGGAGAAAGCCTGAGGTGAGGCTGTGACTGAACAGGGCGACAGATGAGGTGCCAGTTCACTCTGTAGGTCATATAGAACACAGCCAGGTATATTGTTAGGTCCCATAGAAGCTGTATTCTTGGCCTTGGACAGTACTGTTTTAACATGTGCAGCAGTAATACTGGGTGCCTGGCAAACTACTGGTATTGTGATTGGTCCTTTGGGGGAGGGGTAAGGTTGGCACTGAATCTGTCGGCCAACTCTAGTCTCCATCTTCGCCTCTCCTCTATCTACACCACCTACTTACTCTGTTGCCTACACCCTCTAAGCACCCATGTATTTTGGTAATGTGTTGCTTTCTTCAGCCTAGAACCTATAGCTAGCTAACAATAAAATAATTACCAACGACTAGTAACCTTACTTGCTAAAATCTGTACAAACTATATACTTGCCCACTTTGCAACTTCGGTTTATGGCAACCTGATAATCAAATATTGCTCTTCATCTTCCTATTAATTTCCACTGTATGCACATTTGTGTAAACCTATTATAATGTGGTTGCTTTTTATGTACTGTCCTAATGCTGAGCCTACCAACATAAACATGTACATATTGTTTGTTGCACATTTTCAAACTATTGTATATTGCTGTCTGCTGTACAAATATTGCTCATCTTCTCACTGATTGTACTCTAATGTAATTTGTGTGCTTTTTATGTACTTTGCTCATATTTTATACTGTGTATTATTGTGGAGCTTTTCTTCCCAGGCCTCCACTGAAAATGGGTTCTCTCGGCCCAATCGACATTCCCAGTAAACAAATGGCAATAGATAAAACCATAAATAACATTTATAATCAATACAATTCTAAAATAGCACTATTTGCCAGTGATATTCTGCTTACATTACCTAAGTCAAATCAAGAATTATTAGAACTAGACACAATAATAAATAACTTGCGGGTCTATATTAAATTACCAAAACGGCATTACAGTAAATGCCATTTCACCGACATGTGGAGAGCGAAATGCTCAAACAGAGAAAGCTCAGGTCAGTGATTCTTTTTCCTAAGGAAAAAAATTGCTTAGCCTGAACCATGACATTGCCCTTGACCACACTATAGTGCAATCTCTGAAGAGTTGGTATATTTAGTTAGGGGGGTGTGGTGGTGAAGCCCCCCTTTAAAATGTTTTAACTGGTGTGTTTTCTTTTTTTTTTTTTTTTTGGTCTACCAATTTTTTTCCCTAAGAAAAGAATCGGTGACCTGTGCTTTTGCTGTTTTAGCATTTCGCTTTTTACATGTTGGTGAAATGGCATTCACTGTAATGCTGTTTCATCAATTTAATATAGACTCATAACTTTCAAGCCTCCCCTTTAATAAGCAAAAATCTAAACATATTATTCTTAATGACAAAGGGAAATTTCAGCTAGTTAACCAAAGCATTATTACAGAACAAGTTAATATACTAAACTACTTAGGGAATAACCTTATGCAAAAACTTGGAAAAAACAAGAGAACCAAATTATAAAAGTATAACATCTCAGGTGAATACATACACAAGTAGCTTGTTCAATATGCTTTTTTTCATTCAAGGACAGACTGCAATTGTTAAAAATTACTCTCCTTCCAAAAATTTTATATATTGTTCTGGCTCTAGACACCCATTCTGGGAGTTATTATATTAAACTAATAAATCATACTTTATTAAACTTCCTATGGTACCCACATAAAAATAGGATTGCGTATATGCATCATATTAGATCTTGGGATGGTGGTGGTTTAATATTCCCTGACTTGGAAACATATATCAAAGCATCATTACTTAAAAGCATATTAAATTGGATTGACTCAAATTACAACTCAAGTTGGAAAGATCTCCATATAGCTATAATACAGAATGAAAACTCACTGTCATGTAAAATTCCTTCCAAACATCCCTCCAAAAAGTTTTGGTTTCTTCTTAGTCACACTGTTCAATATGATGTGACAAAACGCATGAAACTAAATTATCTAAATAACATTATTAACAACTTTAGAAAAATAATATCCTCAAATGCAGATATCAAATCCAGGTTTGACCTAATAATCCCCTTTAAAATCACAAAAAACTTTCCAGATAAACTTCACATTAACATCTTTAATAAATGGGAAACTAAAAATTGTATTTGTTGGAAACAATGTATTAAAGACTTGTAAACTTTACAATTTGAGCAAATTATAAAAGACTATAGCTTATCACTGTAAGATTAGTTAGTACTACGAAGTGTAATTGCTTATTCTCAAAACTTATGCAGAATTATTCAGAGCTCTTCATATTTAGATCAACCTCTCCTAATCACTCTCATATCTGAAATATTATTTAATGATCAACAATTTAAAAATGTAGTATTCAAATTATATACCACTTATTTAAATTACAGGCCATTTTAAATACTAAGCAATGGAACACAATGACTAAAGACTTTCCTCATAGTCTCACCCAGACAGAAAAACTTAAAATTCTATCTTCAGTAAAATTAACTTTTTGGGGGTCAATATTGGAGTGTATTTACTTGGAAGTATTACACAGAACACTTTTATCTCCTGCCAAAATTGCTAAATTCAAAAAATCAAAAACATCATTTGCTGGAGATGTCTAACATCATGTAACGCAGATTGGTTCCATATTTTCTATGATTGCTTTAAACTAAGGAATAGAGGTATTGATGATTTTCTTTCAGCTTTATTTTCAGATTAACTTCACATTAACTAAAACTTTAATTTTTCTTAATGTTGATGAAACCTTTTCTTTAAATAAATCAGATTTATACTTATTATGGACAATATTAGCAGTAGCCAGGAAATGTATTACAAGGAAATGGACCTCTACCACCTCTTTGAGTCTTGGTGAGTTTCTCTCCTTACTTGAAGGAACCATAAACAAGGAAGTCAGACTAAAGAACTTAGAATATATATGAGGACTTTTACTAACAATCCATGGACAAAGGTTTCAAACCTAATTGAGACTTTCCAAACTGATTTTAACCCTGTTTCATCATTATTTGTTTGCTTCACTGAAAGTTTTTTTCTTAAAATATTTATACTGCTCAAAAATTTTTCAGGCCTATGTAAATAATGTAAGTAGTTGATTTAGTTCCATTGTTGTTAAGACGCTGTCCAGTTCGATTCTCAGCTAGAGCGTCTTCTGCGTGGAGACGTGCGTGAATGGGTGTACCTTCATTGAAGGTTGTGTGTCAGGCCTGGCAAGCCGGTACGTAAAAATCAACTGCCAATCATTAGCAGGCCGGAGTTCCGCTGTGGCGACCCCTAACCGGGAAAAGCTGAAAGACACAAACAAAGTTGTTAAAATTTCTGTTCAGTATAATCAATGTATTAGACAGTGTTTATTCTCTTATTTTATCCTTATTAAAAATATTGAAAAAAAAAGAGGTTATTACCTCTCTGTACTCCTCCCTCATTAGGCCTATAATTGAGTATAATGCCCCATTTGGTATGTACCTCTCCAAACACTTGCAGCAACTGCCAATACCACAGAAATGCCCCACAAAGAGAATTCATGGCCTCCAACACCTGTCCTATGCAGACAGGCTCAAATCACTATCACTCTACTCTGTATCGTACAGATTTCTCAGATGTGATCTGTGTCTCGCCTACAAGGCAATATTGCACCCTGCCCTACTAGAGATGCACAATATCTACAAGTCTAAATCTTCACACACTACCCACTCAATAGGCCTAAGTCTAATATGCAACATCAAAAAAACCTGCTGGAGAGACAGATTTGTCTCTCAGAGGCTTCCCCGTCTCTAGACTAGACTTCCCATACATGTCAGAGTATCTCACTGACCCTCTTCAATTTCAACTTTGATGATTGGATGGAAAACCACAAATTTGTCCAGGGGTTCCACCTTTGTCCCTAATTGACAGAGGTGACAGGTGCTGACTGAGGTTTGTTTTTTGGGGATAAACTCTTGGCTAGGCTTGTAAGTGCCCCAGGGCCATTAGCCTAGTAACCTCCTGTGATCCTATGCTCATTTAGCAAAGTGGCAGCTTCTTGGGTGCAATGGGTAAGGTCATCATGGGAGAGCATCAAAAAATTAGGAAGATTGAAGTCCAATGCTTATGAAAGATAGCTGAAAAATAACCTCTTCTAACACACCTAATGTTATTGTCTTTTATTTGCAGAACCTGTCTGTTACCTGTAAGACATGCATTGCACATTCCAACAATAGATTTTTGTTGACTGGAGCATCCTGCATATTTGATTGCCTGGTACCTTGCTGGTGCTCCTCCATGTGAATGGAAATACCTGCCTTATATATCACTTTCTGGAACATACTGACATTACCTGTGATGTGGTACCAAAGGTATAACATCTAAAATTTGTGTTAAATACCACATTATAGGTTCATAGGTTCATACTAGGCTATCTGCCCTAGGGCATTTATAAGCTTAGCCAGAGTGTGTTTGGCTTTCGCCACCCATTTTAAATTAATTTTGCTATGCCCTTTTTCGAGGTTAGTATACTGTTCCTCTGTCTAACAGTGACACAGAAGTGATACCCAGGGTAAACCTAAGATCCCTCATCCACTCATCAAGATTCCTCTTGAAGAGAGTCAATGAGGGACTCTGCCTAACCTGGACTGGGATTTTATTCCAGAGTGAAGGGAGCCTCTGGGTTATAAATCTGTCCCTCTAGCATGTCCTATTTATTTCAGTGCTGAGGTTCAAGTCTCTCGAGCGTGTAGCTCGATGGGATTTGGATTTTCTGAGGTGCAGCAAGTCCATTAATTCCGGGTTGGACATGGCTTTATGCATCAGGCACAGATCGCCTCTGAGCAGGCAGTATGCCACTGAGTAGAGCTGGAGTTTCTTTAACCGGGCAGCATATGGCATCTGTTTGAGCCCTTTGATCCTCTTGGTGAGGTACTTTTGGGGTCTTTCCAGTTGCTGCAGGTGTCTGGTAAGGTACATCCCAAAAGGGGCATTGTACTCAATTATGGGCCTGATGAGGGATGAGTAAAGAGGCACGATGACCTCCCCTGATCTAGATGTGAATCCCTTCATGATTAGGTGGGCTATATAAAATGTTTTTCTAACCACTTTGGCCACGTGGTTGTCAAATGAGAGATTGCTATCAACTTGGGTCCCCAGGTCCCTAATTACTTCTTCTGTACTTAATGGATTACCACCTATGTGGTAATTTGTGGGCACTTTGTTTTTGCCAAAGGGGATGACTATACACTTTTTGGAGTTTAGCTTGAGGCCATGGCTCTGGCACCAGTTGTCTGTTTCTATGAGGTTGTTTTGGAGGATGCTTGTGTCGGCTGGAGAGTCGATTATAGTGCCCAGTTTGCAGTCATCTGTGAACTTGGTCAGCCACAGTCCTTCCGTGTTGGCCTGTACCTCCGAGAAATATATACCGAACAGGAGAGGTCCCGGGACTGAGCCTTGTGGGATGCCACTTGTAACTGGTTTGGAGTCTGACATGGCTCCAGCAATTCTAACCATGTGGGTTCTGTCCTTGAGCCAGTTTGCAACCCATCTAGTGACATAGGGGTTTATATTTAAGCTGGTGAGCTTATCTATAATGCCCAAGTAAGGTATTGTATCGAAGGCTTTTGCAAGGTCAAGGTAGGCTGTGTGGACCACCTTCCCCTCGTCAATGGCCTTGGTGACTGTTTCAAAGAAATCGACCAGGATCTGCCCTTAACAAAGCCGAACTGGGTAGGATCCAGTGTCTGTAGGTCCCCAATATCTTTTTTTATGAGGTCCATGATGATCCTTTCCATAGCTTTGCAGACCAAGCTAGTCAGGCTTATGGGGTGATAGTTCCCAGGATCCGTTGAGTTACCACCTTTGTGGAGAGGGACCACTGTTGCTGTATGCCACTCTTTGGGTACATATCCTGTGGTAAGGCTGAGATTGAACAGTAGTTTTATGTTTGGGTTTAGCTCTTCTTGGAGTTCATGTAGGACGCAGCCCGGGACACCATCTGGTCCCATTGATGCTGTGTTTTTTGCTTTGGAGAGGGCAGCTCTTACCTGAGCATCTGAGATGTCAGGGAGGCAGCACTCTGCTGGGATAGATATTTGCCCTTTTGGTGGGGAGTCGGGGGTTTGCGCTGAACCTGTCAGCTAGGATGTTGGCAATGTCTGTGGGTTCGGTATATTTTTTGTCATTTTGGACTAATTCTGAGCATATCTGGGAATTCCCACCCAGGTTCCTAACATAACTAAAGAAAGCCTTGTGATTATCCTTAGTGTCCTGTGCAAGTTTTCTCTTGAAGCTGGCCTTAGACGATTTTATGAGTGCCCATAGTTTTTTGCTAACACTGATCAGAGATGCCTTCTCTTTTTGGGATTTTGCTCTATCATGTAGTAGCTTCCTCCTTCTATTGTATAGTTTGTTTATGGCTGGGGTCCACCAGACAGGACGTCTGCCTTTGGAGGATTGGGTCTTGGTTTTATTTGGGATTGCATGATCCATGCATTTCTGAAGGTGTTCATAGAATGTGTTTATAAAGGATTTTGCAGTCTGGTCCGTATTTTCCACAGGCCCGGGGGCTTTGAAGGATTCCACCTCGGTTTTGAGGAGTGTGAAATTTGCTTTAGAGAAGTTTTTCACTGTGGTTTTCTGGGCAGGGGCTGGAGTCGGGATGTGAATATCCAGTGAGATTAGTTTATGGTCTGATCTTACCAGTGAGGGATACACTTCTGGTCTGGAGCATAGAGTCCCCATGTTGGTGATGATCAAGTCCAGTATGTTTTCTCCTCTTGTGGGAGTGGTAACAAGTTGATCCATAGCATTTGAGTTTATAAATTCTAGGAACCTTTGAGCTAGGGTGTTGGAGCTAGAGTAATGCTCCCAGTCTATGTTTGGGTAGTTGAAGTCGCCCAATATAATGGTGTTTGGAGAGACCTTCATATTTTCCAGTGTTCTCAGGAAGGCCGAGTGGGGTTCCTGGGTTTGGGAGGGTGGTCTGTAGCAGGCTATAAACTGGAAGGCAGTTTTACCCACTGTTAGTTGCACATGGATAGTCTCTGATGCTTCGTGCTGTGCTACCATCCTAGAGGTGTGGGTATCTTTGACAAATATTGATACTCCCCCTCCTTTTGTGGTTTGGTCCAAGTTTTGGGGCCGAAAAGCATGGTATGAGGTATAACCTGGTAGTGCTGGGGTGCTCTCTGGAGCCTTGAACCAGGTTTCTGTTACTGCACAGATATCGATGTTCTCCATGCTAAGGAGAGTTTTGAGTGCATGCATCTTGAGATTTAGACTTCTGGTGATGAGTAGCATTACTCTTAGTTTCTTATCCCTTGTGATACCTATGGAGGTGGGTTTGTCTTTTGAGCCTTGCCTAAAAAAGGCACTATGGGGGTAGCAAGAGCCTTTGCCAATATCCGAAAGCCCAGGGGTGACAGGTGCAAACTGTCCCTAGTGAAGCATCGTGGCCTGTCGAGCATGTCATTCCAGGCTGACAGGCATTGGATCCCCTTTGAATGACACCAGTACTTAAGCCAATTGTTGAAATTGATCATCTTGTCTTCATATTGTGGCATCATTCTTGGTGAGGGTAAGATGCTACTCAAGGTCAGGGTCATACCGGCCTGGGCCACATGCTCAGAGAGCTCCTCTGTGTCTCTTTTCATGTAGTCCAGGGAGGTACGTCTCAGGTCATTCACACCAGCATGGACAATGACTGAGTCATATTTGTACTTGCCTTGGAGTGACCTGAGAGCTTGTGTAATGTGGCGGATCCTAGCGCCTGACAGGCAGCTCACCATGACCTTCTCCTTGTTCAGCCTGGTGAGAGGGACGTCAGTGTGCCTGACGATAGAATCACCTATTACAAGTGTATCAGGTGTGTTGTTTAGCCTTAAGGGCTGTGACTGTTCGGCACACTGGCTTTGTGAGCTATGTGTTGCACGTGTTTTGTTTTGGGGTAGCGGTTGCTTGGGTGTCTGCTTTGGAGATCTCTGCTGCATAGGCAGAATTTTATTTAGAGCCTCTGAGTATGTTTTTGTGTGTTTATGTGTTTGGTTTGCTGTCGTGGTAGGTCTATGTGAGACTGGAATTGTAGTGAGTGTGGTTTCCTTCTCCTCCTGACAGGTTTCGCCAGTACTGAGCTTAGCCTCCAGTTTGGCTATATGGTTGCATCTCTCACATGTGTTGGAATTTGTTGGGAGGAGGAGGGGGTTGTCTGTGTACATGAGACGGTTGTAACATTGCCTCAAGATTCCCAAATTCACCAGCTGGACCGGAGAGGAGATTGACAACTGACCTTTGGACATGCTAGAATAGTATTGGGAATTCCTTTATAATTGAAAAAAAAGGGCCAATGGGAAACAAGGTACTCAAGGGGAGTTTGTGAGGGTGTAGTGCTTTTAATTTTTTAGTGCTGACTTATATAATTGCTTTAGTGAGCAAGTGCCAGGTAACTTAAATGCAATGTGTTATGATATTTACACTGAGGCTACATATTTTTCTGAGCTGTAGACCATTCCACAATCCTAACTGTTGGTGGTACTTATATCAAGGGTTTAATTGGCATTTTTTATATGTGCAGTTCTTGCTCTGTATGACATTCTACAGCAGAGTGCTGCCCATCAGTAGGGTACATGGCCTTTTCCACCCTGCTTGACCTTATATATGCAAAACACACACCACCAAAGACCAAAGACTTGAAACTTTTATAGACATAGAAATAGGACATGGCTGGCACAACAGATTTCTATCCCAAGGAATCCTATACTTACTAAATAAACTTCCTATGCATGTCAAGCAATACTACACACGGTCTGTATTCAGTAATACTCTGGACGAATAGCCAGGAAATCATAAAGATTCTTTGGGGTACATAGCATGTGCTTGTTGATCATGGAGCTTAACTCACTCAACAGTGCTCAAGCTTAGCTGGCTATGCTTCTCAATGGTCTTTTGAACTGCATGCCTAGTATATACCTATAAACTTATCAACTTAATATATAATTACCAAGCATCTTACAAATGTGCATGCTGCATATAGAATATATATGCAAACAAACACATCATTTTATTGATGAATGTATTTCTATAATCCATCTCATTTGAATGTAATTATATGGTCATTAGTATATACTACTGACCATACCAATTTTCATACAAACATGATTGTGCTACAGGTATTTCTGAATTGCACATGCCCTGCATGATGACACATACTGCACAGTTTAGCTTTACACAGTGTGTTATTTTTCCTTTCTGAATACCCACTACTGTGTTTGATGTCTTGTAAGAGTACCGACTATATACACACATAATGTGGTACCTGTAAACAAACATTTAATTGTGTATTTTAATAAGTAATGAAAACAACAGGGAGATGTGCTGTACTCTCCAAGGTACCATGAATTAAACTGTATGAAATCATTTAATTTATTCCCAGTATTTCTTTATTCAGCTGTTTATTTAATTTCAGTTTGATAACCATGTAAGGGGGTGGTTGACAGACCCTTTTGAGTTACAACATGAGCTCCATGGTGCAAGACACAAACAGAAAATTGTAAACAGAATAAAGGATAATACCACTTTCAGAAGCAATGTTAAACTGTTTGGCAAAATGCAGAAGTGGAATCCAAGGAAGATGATAATTTAAAAAAATTTAAGAAATGGAAATGAGGTCAAACTGTAACTACAACTTTGCAGTTAAGAAGGGCATTATTGCTCACGCCTGAAATATTTGTATGTACCTATGTAAAGTATATAAATATAAATAAGCTGTTTAATAAAGTGACTATGTTACGTATAGACAGGTCTCTCCATTTTTATTTATTATTTTATTTTTATATGCAATGATCTTTAAACTGAGTGTCTGTTATAGATGTCCTGCATTGTCACTATTCATGACCAAATTGTCTCTTTGCAACAAAATATCATATTTGCTCTCACTTGCAATTTACACTGTTTCACTGTGTATAGATATCTATACCTAGCTATATCATTAGTTATGAAACAGTCAAATAAATAATACCATGACTTCACATGGAACCTGTGTGTCTACTTGCTTGTTTTTTTTATTTTGTAAAATAAATGAAACTACAATTTCATAAGGAATATGTGTCTCTGTTTACTTATTTATGTATGAATAAAGTTGTACTGGCTAGGTCTAATAAGGAAAAAAATGACTGTCTAGTGTACAGGAATATACATGCAATAAAAGCCATTAATTTCTTGTGGTTTAATGTCATTTCAGTTATAACTGAAGGCATATCTCTCAGCCTTATAGTATAGAGAGAAAATATTTGGCAGAAACATTTCATTGGCTAAAGTAGTTACCAAAGTTGAAGATAAGAGTTGTGTTCAGAACCTTTACTCAAAAGTGTTAAACAAGAGCAAAAAGATATAAGCAGATGAAAGACTCCATATGACTCGAAGATGACTAGTTATTCCCCAGGAAACACCCTCTACCACTTATCTCCCCACTGTTACTATAGAATGGGTCCTCACTGCACTTTCCAAAGCTAAACTTACTGCAGCAATGAGCCCCAGTAACATCTAGGAGTTCCTCCTAAACAGTTTGAAATGTGACATGTCAGGCTCAATAGAATCTCTATTCAGCCACAGCCTCCAGACAGACTTCAACCCTTTGAAATGCAGAATTGCAACAGTCATCCCTCTACATAAAGTTGGACCATCAACAGACCCAGGAACTACAAACCCATAAGTTGGACTAGTCTTATATGCAAGGCCATTGTAAAAGTTATCAAGGATCTAATACATAAAGATATAGGCAATCTTCAGACACTAGACACCTCCGAGTTTGGTTTCCTCAAGGGTAGGTCACACATATTAAACCCAGTGGAATACTTTGAGAAGGCCACTTGAGCCATGGATGATGGGCAAAATAGTGCATACTTAAGTAGAAAAAAGCTGCAGGTACTCCACGACAAACGAAGCCAACCAGTTTCTTTAGAAAAACACTGCTTTAATCAAATGAGTAAGCGCTTTCACATCTACACAAGATGCTTCATCAGACTTCAAAAAGCAGAACAAACAACCAGTTTAAAACCATTACAGGTCATCCATTAGACCAATGATGCATCAGGTGCAATAATTAAATCTATCACCATGGAAACAATTATACAAATTGAAAATGTTAAAACATTAGAATGTTTGAATGCTTCAGTATATTCGAAGAATTTTTATACTTCAATATATTCAAAAAACTCTCAAAATACTACTATAAAAGCCCTATAAAAACACTAATAATACTAATAAAACACTGATAAAAACACCTAAAGATGCGCTGATGTATCTTTATACTTATTATAATATAAAATGGTGAAATAAATGAATACAAATATAATTGTAAGAAAAATAAAAAACTCTTTAGTGTGGTAATGGGCGATCAACAAGGAAAGGTTTCAGGCTGACCCTATCATTGAGACCATGTCCCAAGTCAGCTCGCAGCCTGATGATCCACTTCCCTTCTTCCCTTTCTGTGAAACCAATGACATTCCCCAATCTCATGGTGGTGTGTATAAGCTCCAAAACCATGAACATAAAATTATGTGTGGTGCCATGAGTCAAGACATGTCTCGCTAGGGTGTTGTTCTCATTTTCCCTGTTGATGGCATACAAGTGCTCTCTTATCCTCTCCCTGAGGGTCCTATTGGTTTTCCCCACATTAAAACTGTTACATTTCTTACAAATAGCTAAATAAACTAGATTCCTAGTCTTACAATCAGCATAATGACTAAATCTGTATGTTACATTAGAATCTGGATGTATAAAGATATCACTACTATTAATAAATGCACACTGATTACAACTGAGACAGGGAAAGGTGCCCTTCCTAACTGATAAAGGTTTGTTAGTGATATTCCTTTCATAACAAAGCATATTTCTGATGGATTTGGTATTTTTATAACAGAACGAAGGGACAGAACCTACTAGATACTTCAACCTGTCATCCAGTTGTAATATCCCCCAGTTCTTTCTAATAACATCAGTTATACTTTTATTTCTGTTAGTATAAGTGACAACCGTTTGTTTATTATTCTTCTTAGCATGTCTCTCATCTATAGCTGTTTCTGTCATATTCCTTCTAATGTATGGTAGTGCCATGCCTTCACGCTCTACATTTTGTAAAGTGGACAAATCCGTATCATGATACCCTCTAGCTGAAAAATCTTCACGTAAATGTATTAATGTCAACGCAAAATCAGAATCATTGCTGACTAGACGTGAACAACGTGTGGCTTGATTCTTAATGATATTTCTATGAATGTGTGGAGGATGCATACTGTCTCGATGTAAATATGCATTTCGCCTGCAAGGTTTCCTATATATGTTTGTGTCAAGTCTACCTTTATTCTTAGTGAGAATAATATCTAGAAAATTTATGTGTTCAGCTGAAGTCTCACCTGTTAGTTTCAAAAATGTGGTTGTATTGTTCATGTAACCAATAAACCCTTCTAGAGTTGACAAATCACCACTCCAAACAAAAAAGAGGTCATCTACGAACCGCTTGTAGTTCTTAACAAAGCTGGAGTATAAATCATGTTGCAATATGTACGTTGATTCCCAATATGCCAACACTAAATTGGCATAGGAATTCGCGCACGGTGTACCCATCGCCACTCCCATAGTTTGTAAATAATATTTATTGTCAAATAAGAACACATTATTCAATAGAACCACTTCCATTAACATGGTAATTCTCATAACCTTGTTAGTAGCCATCCCTTCATTTAACAGAAACAATCTCAGAAATTCAATACCTATGTCATTCGGTATGCTCGTGAATAGAGACTGAAAGTCTAAGGTCACCAAAATGTCAGTGTCAGAAAATATGTTAGTGTCTGCACTACATTCCGCTAAAGATTCAAGAAAGTGCTTGGTGTCCTTCAAGATGGAAGAATTAGAATTGACAAAAGGTCTCAACTGTTTCTTGATGTAAATGGATATGCTCTCAGTTAACCACCCTTTCCCTGACACTATAGGTCTTAGGGGGGGATTCACCAGAGTCTTATGTACTTTAGGGAGGCCTCTTATTACTGGTACTAGAGGTTTCTCTATCAAGCAATACTTATACAAATCTTTATCTATGATATTGCATAACAGCATGTCATATAACTCAGCATGCACATCTCTAATCACCTTATTCAGTTCATACAAATGTATGACTCTGTAAGTGTCAACGTCTGATAACATATCTAACATCTGATTTTTATAAGACAAACTATCAAGTAACACTATCGCTCCCCCTTTATCTGCTGGGCGGATTACTATAGACTCATTGCCTTGCAAAGACTTCAGTGCTGATGTTTCACTAAAGGTTAAATTGTGAAATTCAGATTTAAAATCATGTTATCTATATAAAGCAAAAAAATCATTCGTACAAGCTCTCTCAAAGGTGTCAATAATTGGATTCAACTCAGGTATAAATGTAGATGGTTTCCTATAACCATAAGGTAAAGCTGTTCGAGTAGTGTTATCATTCTTAAAATATAAATCTAATGCTAATCCTCTCGTAAAAATCTTAAGCTCCACAATTAAATTGCTGATATCCATACCTTGCGAGGGTACGAATGATAAACCTTTTTTTAACACATTGTTTTCAGCCTCAGATAAAACATGACATGATAAATTAATTTCCAGTTCATTAGATCTGTCCTGTATGGTTTCTTGTAATTCTCTGGCACCTCGGTCGATTGTTTGCGTTTTTTCCCTTGATAATGGGGGTGCCAAGCATTCTGTTTCAGTCCTTGAAACGATAAAGGGAAAGATAAACTAGTGCCAGCTTCTACTGCTGATGAAACGCCAGCTTCAGGATTTATTGTAGTTTTCCTTTTTACTGCTGGACCAAAGCCACGCATATCAACTGCTGAAGTGTTATTAGGTGCTGCGATGACACTGTCGGTGTCCTGCAACGTCGTGTTCGTTGGCGCTCTGTTCATCTGTACGCCGTCTCCTAAGACCCGCCCTGCTCCTTCCTCCACTGCTGAGGATACATTAGAGGTTGCAGATATAATGGGAAGTAAATCAGTGCAACGCCCAGGTCTATGTTGGTCAAGAGGAGTAATGGTATCAGTATTTCTTGGTCGGGTGGACTCCCTGGGCCAAGAAAAATCGTTCCCTCACGAGAAATCTGTGCAATCTCGCTCTAACTTCTTCTTTTTTTGTGTCAACAGTTTATTGTCTACTGTAAGAAGAGTATTCGAAAGCTCATCATGAAACTCAGTTAGCTGATTAGGTGTAAGAGATGAGTTCAACTGTTTTTCGATAGATGAAACCTGTTTACATAGTTCTTCTTCAATAGAAACATATTGTTTTACTAATAACCTCATATAGTTGTTACTAGTCTCTATATTGAGCATCTGCCAGTCTGTCAACAATTCTGGGTATGTCGACCCAAATGTGGGCATTTTTAAAATCCGGAGGCCTCTTGGAATTATTTTTAAAGATAAGCAAGCCTCCATGTGTCGCTTCTACTTATAATAAGTATAAAGATACATCAGCGCATCTTTAGGTGTTTTTATCAGTGTTTTATTAGTATTATTAGTGTTTTTATAGGGCTTTTATAGTAGTATTTTGAGAGTTTTTTGAATATATTAAAGTATAAAAATTCTTCGAATATACTGAAGCATTCAAACATTCTAATGTTTTAACATTTTCAATTTGTATAATTGTTTCCATGGCGATAGATTGAATTATTGCACCTGATGCATCATTGGTCTAATGGATGACCTGTAATGGTTTTAAACTGGTTGTTTGTTCTGCTTTTTGAAGTCTGATGAAGCATCTTGTATAGATGTGAAAGTGCTTACTCATTTGATTAAAGCAGTGTTTTTCTAAAGAAACTGGTTGGCTTCGTTTGTTGTGGAGTACCTGCAGCTTTTTTCTACTTAATTTTGATTTTTGGCGTTCAGCAGGTACCTTACCCTCAGAGGCTTTTTTGTTTCCACAAAATAGTGCATACTGCCTACCTCAACTTGATAAAGGTATTTGACACAATATCTCACTTGGGTATTATAGACAAACTCACACATTTAGACATACATCATCCCTATAAATAGTCAAATGGATAGAACACAAGAAGTTAGGGTGGGAGAATCCACCTTCACCAATAGGCCTGTTAATAGTGGTGTTCCACAGGCCTCATCACTTGGACTTCTCCTGTTTGGAATACACTTCTCTGAAGTCATAGCAAATATAGAGGGTGTTTGGAAGACCAGATTTGCTGATGACTGCAAGCTGAGTCCAATGATTGATTCCTCCAATGATGTAAATATCCTTGAGGAGGGTCTGAGAGCCAGGTAACTGGTGCAAGAACCAAATCCTTAAGCTCCATTCAAAAAATGCATATTTATACCCTTTGGAAAGATGACCACCCCTGCATATTACAGCACTGATAACACTCTCCTAACAGTAGACCCAGTGGTAAGGGACTTGAGAACTCAGGTTGAAAACAACCTGAACTCTGATCAATGTGTGTCCACGGTGGTGGGACAAACCTTCTGTGTGGTGCAAGTTAGAAGTTATTGCATGACATCTGGATCTAAGGAGATCATAGTCCCACTATGCTCAGCACTCATTAGACCAATAATCAAGTACAATGCACTCTTCAGCATGTACCTGACCAGGCATTTGCAACAACTACAGTGGCCACAGAGATCCCTCATTAAAAGAATACAGGATGTAAATAGCATGTCCTGTGTGGACTACCTGAAATCCTTGTCCCTGTACTCAGTCTCCTACAGACTACTGAGGGGTGAGCTATGTCTAACCTACAAGGCATTCTCTGATCCAGTCCTGAAGGATCTTCTACATATTCACAAAACAAACAGCACAAGAATTACCCGATCTAAACCTCTAAACCTCATCTGTGACATAATCAAAACATGTTGGAGGAACAGGTGTGTGCTTTATAGATTACCTTTTCTCTGGGGCAGACTCCCCATTTATGTGAAATAGAGCCCTTCTTCAAGCCTATTTAAATGACATTTGGATCAGTGGATGGGAAATCATAAATTCACCCATTTGTCACCTGTGGCCTTTCTGGACAGTAGCAACTTGTAGATGGTCTAAGGTGCAGGCATACACCAAAGTCATTCTAGCCCTTGGGCATTGTTAATTATGAAAACTGGGGCATGAATGGCTAGGGTTAAAGAGGCTCTGGAGCCATTAGCTTGGTAACCTCATGTGATGATTTCTTCTAGTGAGTTGCAAATTCATGAAATTGCTTTTCTCAGAAATTTGTAAAACAAGAACATGTTGGAATCCAGAAACACTTATAACAAACATCAGCTATAGTAGAATGTAGGAAACGGTAGGATACTCACATATAACCCTTAAAATAGCTCTACCCTGTTTCAAACACCATATAAATCATTATATTAAAACAATACATAACTACTATTGTTAAACTTACTATCCTATTATATCTAGCTTAAAATTCTTTAATAAAAATCTTTAATAAAAATATTACATTCATCTCTAAAAAATCTAAATACATTTGTATTAAATATATCTAAATAATGTAAGGTTAGCACCATCTACTGGCTTCACTTCGCAGGTCAGAGAGGATCATGAACTAGCAGGCCCCTCAGTATCTTCAGTGGTACAGTGCGGCAGTGAAGTAGGGTATGGGGAGGAGGGGTACGTGAGATATTGATAGATGGTGAATTTGCAAATGTTAATGGAGACCCTTCACAATTTGACATTACATCTGAAGGAGTCAAACATTGCTTGGGTAATTTCAACATAGTCAACTATTCTGATTACGAAATTACCCCCGTATTCTTTAGTCTTTTATCAAAAGGTTTTAAATTTGTCCCACATACTAAAGAAGATGTCTCCAAGTACATTATGGATTTTAAGCTTTTTTTACATAAAATGAACTTGGAAACAACATTGCAGGGGAACACATCCTTACATCAGGGCAAGAACCCAGGTGCAAAAGTGTCTTTAATTCCCCCCACCCACCCTCAATTGAGACATTTTGAGGGATTAATGGAGAAAGAGTTTAGGAAGTATATTACCCAAGAGTCTAGTAGAAAGGTATTTAACCTAAAAAAGGATGAATGGACCCTATTAAAACAATTAAGGGCCGATGATAGTATACGGATTATGAAGCCTGATAAAGGTGGAGGTGCTGTGGTCATGAGTTCAGTAACCTATGAAGGTAAAATGTTGAACCTTCTGGGGGATACTGACACATACAGGAGGGTTTCAAATAATAAAATTAACATTGCTTACAAAAAGGTTGATATGGCCTTTTATGATTTGTTTATTGAAGGGCTGATAAGTAAGGATATTTACCATTACTTAAGCAACAATAGACCCAGGATTCCCAATATTTTCTGAATCCCGAAAGTACATAAAGACCCCCTTGACCCTCCACTGAGGCCTATTGTCTCTGCAGAGGGATCCAAAACTGTGCCTCTAGCCAAATACTTAGATACCAAGCTTAAATCCCATTGGCAGAGCAACAAATAAATATTAAAGGTCTCATGGGAATTCTTACGAAAAATAGATTTTGAATTAGACTATCAACAGGTCCTTTTTGTCACTATTGACATTAAGGGCCTTTTTTCCATAATTCCTCATTCTAAGGGGTTGGAATGGCTGGAATTGTATTTGACAGAGGAAGTCCAGATTTCTCACAATGACTTACATATTATCTTAGGACTCACGGACTTGGTTCTCAGAAACAACTTTTTATATTTTAGTGGAGAATTTTTTCACCAAGTCAAAAGGGTTGCAATGGGGGCAAATTATGCCCTCACCTACGCTAATATTGTTTTGGCTTGGTGGGAAAAAGTATATATTCTCCAATTTGAATACAGACATTGTTGGACCAAATATGTCAGATTTTTAGATGACATTTGTATTTTTTGGGTAGAAACTGAGGCCAAGTTAAATTAATTTTTGAAATACTTGGACACTACGACTGATTTTTTAAAAAATTCACACACACCATTTCTAGAGATTCTGTACACTTTTTTGATGTTACATTAGAGAAGACAGCGAATGGTTGTGTGAAATCTAAGGTCTTTAGGGAGAATACATATTCCAGTTCCTACTTGCACTATACCAGTGCACATCCCCAGTTTCAGAAAAAAGAATATAGTTAAGGGCCAATTCATCCATGCATCAAGAATGATGAATGTGAATTTCTACATCGACTATTTTTGGAGAGGGGATACCCAGACCAACTTATTAACAACATTAAAATTGAGGTAGTGGCAAGTAGAAGTGAAAATTTATTCCTTGTCTTGGGGGAGGATAGAACCTGTGACTTGCAGGAAAATACTGCTAGGCCAGTTAATTATGATGCTAGTAGAGCTTTTATCAGTGAGTTTAACGTGAATATTTTAGACCTCAGTAAGATTGTGAAAAATGAATGGGAGAGGTTTATAGGATTCAATGACTTACCATTCTTAAATACATCTATAAAAAAGGTAAAAGCTTGAAGAACTTGTTGGAATCCAATAGAAGTGATAAGGGTTGCCCTAGCACAAGAAGGAGGGGGACATTCAAATGTAGGGTGTGTCAACAGTGCCAATATGTGGGCAATAAGGAGAGTGTACTACTGACAAGTTGGGATAGAACACTTACTAGTCAATGCTATTATAACTGTAACAGTGAGAGAGTGGCTTATTTGGTGATGTGCAGCCAATGTGCCTCATTTTATTATGTAGGCAAAACCGAGCGCAAATTAAAAAGGTGTATTTATGAACATATTTACGATATTAAAAATAAGAACGACACTAACGCCCTCTTTAAACATACAACCTCATGTAGCCAGGCTGGTTTTAGCTTTTATGTTTTTGAAAGTATCCCAATAGATATTAGAGGGGGACTTTGGGAGACCTGCCTGGAATACAGAGAGCTGTATTGGCAGGTCTTTTTAGATGCAGGCAAACAGATGGGGCTTAATGGGTATATTTCCAGTCTACCCCTATTAAAACTAAGAGCTGCCAAGCTTTAAATGGGGCATTAATACAGGCATAAACAGATTTAGTATATAACTATGGATTTGTTTATAACATTCCTAGCTGCAATTTCAGATAGAATTTTGGTCCCTTTAAACATTCTGTGGCTTTGCCAGTAGATAATGTTAACCTCACATGATTTAGATATATTTAATACAAATGTATTTAGATTTTTTTGAGATGAATGTATTATTTTTATTAATGAATTTTAAGCTAGCTATAATAGGACAGTAATTTTAACAATAGTAGTTATGTATTGTTTTAATATAATTTATATGGTGTTTGAAACAGGGTAGAGATATTTTAAGGGTTACATGTGAGTTCTAATGAATGTTTTAATTAAGCGGTGATGCTGATTGGTTACGCAATCTTGGTTCATTATAAAAGTACCTAGAATTTCTTGCTGTTTGTCTGATGATGTCTGTTTTTGGACGAAAACGTGGAAGAAATTGTAACGTTAATAAAATGTCTGGTACGCTTATTAATTGTCTCGTGCATCTGTATGCTGAAGGAGCTTATCTGTTTTCACCAACTTTTTGAGTTTTATTGGTTTATTAGTTGGTGGTTCAACTCTCCTTATTTTTTTGGTTTAAAAGGTAGGATACTGGTTAGCAATGAGCTTCTCTTTATTGAAGAGAATATGTCATAGGAAGATGTTCACGAACATTCTGTAGAATGCCTGCAGCAAACGGAGAACAAAGAATGCACTTCCAGTTTAGAAGAAAATGATCTAAGGCAAGAGTTGCTTGATTTAATAGAGATGGATAGACATATTAATACCAATAAGTCAATCAGACCCAAAATGTTAGAAGTCTGATTAAACAAAAGAACACAGTAATTAAAACTTTTAACGAAAATTTGTGTAATATAACAGAAGTAAAAAGGCTATATTAATGTGCTGCTAAATTAATAAAGGATAAAGTCTTACCTCAAAAACACACAGAAATAAGGGAAAGGAATGGAAGAAATCAAATGCCATCACAGAAGTACTAAATAGAGAAAACTAAAGCAGTTAAGATAACAAGTGTCACTGTTAGAAGAGTACAGACGAGGGAACAGATCAACAAATATACTTATAAAGGTAGATGTGTTAAAAGCAGTGGTCAGAATCAGAACAGACCAGGATCTTTTGTACACTATTGCAAATAATAAACTAAAGATATCAGCACTGGCAGAAAAAAAAAGACAGAAGATATGCTGATAAATAGAAAGGAAAAGTACAAAATAAGCAATTCATTTATGGCCCAAAAAGGTTTTAAAAAGAATTGGGAAACAATAAAAAAGGGTACTTACGTATTATCGCAACCAGATTTTTGCTGTTGTGTATTTCACTTTGTTGAATACAGATGACCGCATCAAACACTGCAAAGTGTTGTGCAAATTCATTATTGATGACAAAAGAATCTCTGCACTACCTTCAGGCACATAAAAAGATGAAACAATCATCTTCCCTTTTTGCGTGCATTACAGACGCATGCTTGAATTGTCAGGGATGCTGTCTTAACTGATGAATGGAATATTTGAACTGTGAGGAACAAAGCCCTCACAGAAGGAAAATACAGAGACAGAAATTATGTTTTGGGTAAAGCAATACTTTATTAAAAGTGTGTAAACAGAATAGAAAACAACCATTGCAATCCAAAAGATGAGGAACACTACTGCTGATAAAATTTCTGGGTGGATGATGTTGATAGCCGTTTACAGATTCCTGATTAAACCGTGCTAAGAACAGTAGGGAACACATGTTACTGGTTGATGATGTCCTTCTTCCTGCTGTTACTGCCATGTTTGGACCTGAGACTGTGCGCAAAAATTGTTAAAACTAAAAAAAAGTTATGCATAACTCCTATGTCTCTGCCTTTCTTTGTGGGGGGAAACTGGTGAGCAATTGTAGTGAGTAAGACAGCAACCCTGACAGCTGAAGCATGTATGCATTTTACTGTGAGCTACATGACATGCTGGTGGTAAAGTGCATACCTAAACAGCGATATTAACTTACTCATTTTTGGGGTGATAACCCTGCCTAAAACAACTGTCAGTGTGAAAGAAAACCCATAGGCTGACATTGTCACGCCATGATCAGTTACATTTCCACATCGGGAAACAACCATTATTATCGCAAAAATCTGGTTGCGATAATACGTAAGTACCAAAAAAAGAATAGCAACACCATCAAAAAAATAAAAAAAAGCCCGTTTTTGAGAAATATCTATGGATACCCTGTGGATCATAGCAAAGGTGCTGAATGGATAGAAGAAGTAAAAGAAACAGTAAGAAGTTAAAATGTACAGGATGCGAAATGGAATGAAGTAATGGTCAGAGAAACTGAAACAAAATTATGAATATAAAAATACAAGGCATAAAAACCTGCCTTTGCAAAGTGCCTTAAAGCCCTTTCCCTCTACTCAGTCTCTTATAGATTGCTGTGGGGTGATCTGTGCCTGGCTTACGAGGCATCTGCAAAGCCCACACTTATGAATCTCCTACTTATTTGTAAGTGAAAGTGTACCAGAAATACAAGGTCTATCATATCAGTGTGAAGTGGGAATGTAAATCAAGCCAGAAGTAGACAAAAATCAGGCAGCAATTGAATATACCAGAAAACAAAAGAAAGAATATACAGAGAAAGATCAGATAAGAAGGCAAGAAATGTGGAAAAGGTATATATATATATATATATATATATATATATATATATATATATATATATATATATATATATATATATATATATATATATATATATATATATATATATATATATATAAAAATATATATATATATATATATATATATATATATATATATATATATGTATATATATATATATATTAGCTGCAAGTACAGAAAACTCCTGGAACAAGCTGTTGATCAGATCTGTTTCAGGAATGGTTAAGGAGATGTGAATCTTAACAAAAAGATGAAAGGTTAATATTGGCAGCCCAGGACAGTGGATAACGTACACACTGGCTTAAAACATCCAGTGAATATGTGGGAGAAAGAGACAAATGCCAGTTTTGCAAAAACTGAACTGGAAACAGTCACAGATGTTGTTGTTAGGTGTAATGCATTAACAGCAGATGGCCTGTATACTGAAAGGCATAATCATGTGGCACTGGGGATTGTGCAAGCATAGGTGAAAAGCACTGGAAATGTGAGCCGCAAAGCATTATACAGAATGATGAATTTACATCACATGGCATCACCCATTACCAACAGTTCAAAAAATAGATGTCAGAAAAACAGATGTAGTAGTCCAGGAAAAGAAGGCAAAAGTAGCATTGATCATTGACATTGTTATACCCAGTGATTACATACTCTTAGATACAGAAAGACATAAATCACCATTACTTGGTGGAAGAAATGAGGACAATTTGAAAGAAGGATACTCATACAGCCACATCTCATGGAGTCTCTACGTCTAACCCAATTAGACAAGCCACCACATAATCCAACATTATAGTCAATGGAGACCCCGTTATCAGATACACTGATGTACCTTTCACCAGGCTGAGTAAAGAGAAAGTCACAGTCAGTTGCTTATCAGGAACTAGGATCCACCACATTATGCAAGCACTGAGGTTGTTAGACCACAAGTACCAGTATGACTCAGTCATAGTCCATGTTGGTGTAAATAACCTGAAATATACCACCTAGATGACATTAAGAGGGACATTGTGGAGTTCTCAGAATATGTGTCTCAAGCTGGTATGAGCCTAACATTAAGTAGCATTTTCCCTTCTCCAAAGATGGTGCCACAATATGAAGAAAAGATGACGGACTTTAATACCTGGCTTCTGGTGTCATTCTAAGGGGGATGAAATATTTGTTAGCATGAAAGGAGATGGTTAACAGGGATGGTCTGCACCTCTTCCTTCTAGGCTTTCAGATATTAGCTAAAGAATTGTCCTCCCTACATAGTGCTTTTTTTTCTATAATGCCAAACTGAAAATAATTCTGAAAAGTCAAAAACAGGAAAATCTAAAGGTGTTCGTGCTCTGTGCTAGGAGTCTAAACAAAAACCTCACTCCCTAGAAACTCTCTAGAGAATGCTGACATCTGTGCATCCACTGAGATATGATTTAAAGCTGTGTAGAGCACACCGACAGTGAAAGGTTATAATGTCTTCTATACATTTAGACCAGCTACTACACAGATGGGAACTAAAGGTGGAGGTATCTTGATTTACATCAAAAATAAATATACCTCAGGGCTTGGAGATTCTCCACATTCAAATCACTACAGGCAAAATCCAGTACCACCTCCTTGCAAGCTATATGTCCCCTTCTAAGACCAAGGAAACCCATGCCATATAGTTAATCTGACTGTAAACAACATAAAAACTAATATGATATTCATGAGCAAGTTTAATTACCCCACTCTTAACTAGGAATAATAAATGACACCAAATGTACAAGGACAGAGACTCCTGAATTTTATATATATATATATATATATATATATATATATATATATATATATATATATATATATATATATATATATATGTATATGCACACACATATGTGTCATAATGTCAGCCTTACAGATGGTTGCAGAATGTTCAGATTTTGTCTCATATTTTAGGTATGATTCTTCACAAAATTTCTGCATGCACACACACACACACACACACACACACACACACACACACACACACACACACACACACACACACACACACACACGCACCCACCTATGTGGTGTAGAGGAGTTATAACATCCTTAGACCTGGATGTGATGCCTTACTTAGAAGGCTTCCCTTACCACTGTGAACACATGGTGATCGAAGTTTACATTGCTCTTAACCTGTGTTCCTTAATTTTTACAGCATTTGGTTATTTGCTGTGACTTCCTCTTTGCCAAAGGGGATAATAAGGAACTTTTCTACATTTAGTTTTAGTCCGTGGCTTTGGCACCAATCATTTGTCTATGTTGGGCCCTTTTGCAATATGTTAACATCATTTGGGGAGTCAATGATTGTGCCCAGCTTCGAAAGCTTCTGGGTATCTTTCATAGGCCCAAACCATCAATGAGACTCAACTGTGCTGACAAAAAAGAGAGGTTTGGGCACCAAGCTCTTCAGTGCTTTCCTGCCACCACACAGAAAGCTATTCTGAGACTTACAAGGATCAATGGTCAGCTTATACTGCTTTTTTGCTTGGTTCCCTTTAGGGAAAATTTTTTTAGAAAATTGTTTGTTAACTAATGCATTCCACTTCAGAAAAATTATCTTAACGATATGAGTTTGTGTTTTAATTGACTGCCATGAGACTGTACAGGACTTATAGACAATAGTGCTCTATATAAACAGACACAAGCACACGCACAAACAAATATATAGTAACACACACATTATATATACAGACATATTATACACACACAAACAAACACACACATAAACGAGCACACACCATACATATACACCCACCCACACACACACACCCACACATGCATCTATATAAAAAAAATAATATATATATATATATATATATATATATATATATATATATATATATATATATAAATATTTATCTGTGGGTCCGGTTCTAAATCTTGAAAGCTCATAACCTTGAAAGTCAAAATACTGAGTCCAAAATCTTAAAAGTTCAAAATACTGAAAACTCAAAATACTGAATTTCATAATATTGAAAAAAACTACAGAATACTATCACTTAATATATGCCACCAAAAGTACAAAGATAAACAAATAAAGGACAAAGCATATTAGTTTACTCCAACTATTAGCAGGGGGGCAAGATCTTTGCACCCCCCACACACCCTGCTACTTAAATATATAAATTCTGAGATCACACTTTACAACACTAAGATGAGTTATGTTGTGGTATAGTAAATTAAAAGGGAACATGACCAAGGTTACAACAGGCGATCATGAAGCACGTAATGATATGTTTGCCATTTTCTTCTGTGGAGTGCAATTTTGGAGTTGATATATTTAAGTACCAGGGGGTGGTGCAGGGTGCTTTCCCTCATGCTAACAGTTGGAGAAGAGTAATATGTTTTCTTATTTGTAAGTGTTGTTGTACTCTGTTTTTTCAATATTATGAAATTCAGTATTTTGAGTTTTCAGTATTTTGAACTTTCAAGATTTTGGATTCAGTATTTTCATTTTCAAGATTATGAGCTTTCAAGATTTAAAAGTGGACCCACACACACACACACACACACACACACACACACACACACACACACACACACACACACACACATATATATATATATATATATATATATATATATATACATATACATATACATACATATATGCACACACATACACCTACATAGATACACACACACACACACACACACACACACACACACACACATGCACATACAAATGGATATGTATAAACCAAGGAGAGACACTTTCCTAGGGTTTCTCCTGCTAGTCTGGTTGATATGGGCATCCTGAGTCAGTGTAGCAACTGCCTCATGTATACGGACAACCCTCTACTACTACCACCTAGGAACACAGTATGCGAGAGATGCAATTTCATTAAGAACCTAGAATCCTTGCTGTCTCAATCACAAGTTAGTACATCTGGCACTGAGAAGGTTGTCTGCTCAAACACCACAAACACCACACCTCTAGCACTACCCAGACCTGTACAGCACACACCCACATGTGCAGAGGTTCTCAACAAAAACATATCTAAACAAAAGAGACCTCTGAGGCAAAAACACACAAGCACATCACAACCCACAGAAGCAAACACCGCACACGCCTGTGTCTCACAGCCTCTAAGACCCAGCCACAAAGCCAACATACTAGTCATAGTAGACTGTATCGTGAGACACATAAATTTGCCCCTCACCAGGCTAGACAAGGAGAAAGCCATGGTAAGTTGCTTGTTAGGTGCTAGAATCCATCATTTCATGCACACACTCAAGTCTCTCAACAACTGGCACTGTTATGACTCTGTCATAATCCATACTGGTGTGAATGACTTGTGACTTAACCTCTCAGGATTATATGAAGAGAGACATGATTGAGCTCGCTGAATATGTGTCCCAGGTAGGCATGCCCCTAGCCTTAAGCAGCATCTTACCGTCAACCAGAATGATGCCTCAACACAAAAAGAAAATGACTGACTTTAACATTGTCTTAGTTTCTGGTGTCATTCCAAAGGGATCCAGTACCTGACAGCCCGGGAGGACATGAATGACAGATCATGATGCACTACCAGAGATGGCCTTCATATGTATCTCCTGGGCTTTAGGCTTCTGGCAAAGGCTCTTGCATCTCACATGGTGCTTTTTTTTAGGTAAAGTCACGAGGACAAAATTAACACAAAAAATTCTTCTAAATGAAATTTAAAGGCCATGTTGCTAAATGATTGGAGTCTTAACATGAAACTCCACTCATTGCAAGCATTCCACACCCTAGCAGATGCTGATATTTGTGCAGTCACCGAAACCTGGTTCAAAGCACCCCAGCCTTACCAGTTTACTTGTCCTACCACAGATTCAGACCCCAAATGGAGGATTACAAACCAAAAGGATGTAGAGTTTAAATATTTATCAAAGACATACACACCTGCAGACTGGTCAAACAGTATGATGCACAGGAGCAACTACAGGTGCACTTAAGTATTGACAAAACACATATTCAAATCATAGCCAGCTACAGACCCCCAACCATGACTCAGAATGTTCACTCCACCTATATGGGCTTACTTGAATCCATTAAGATTCAACTCTCTACCCTTATCCTGGGTAACTTTAACTACCCAACCATAGAAGAAAGACCTATTCTAGCCCAAACACGAACACCCAGGGATTCCTGAACTTCATTAATACCAATGCATTGGATCAGCTGGTCACCACCCCCATGAGAGGTGAAAATATCCTGGACCTGGACCTGTTACTAGCCAACATGAGTAGCCACTGTAGCACCCCTTCAGTGTGATGCTCTTTGGTAAGATCTGACCATAAAGTGATCACTTTAAAAGACACCATCTCCCCTGACCTCCACCCCTTGCCAGGGTCAAAGAAAAAACTTTTCCAAAGCTGACTACAACCTCCTGAGAGCAGGTATAATCAAGTTCACAGCCACCATCCCTTCAGATGGAACTAGCACTAATGTCCAAGCCTACACCAAAAAAACTATATGAGCACCTACATAGCTGCATGGACTCAGCAATGTATGACAGGAAAGGATCCTGACAGGAGCAGATTGTCTTCCTTAAGGAAGAGTAAACCTGTCTGGTAGACAGAGCAATAAACAAACTCTATAATAAAAGGAAAATATTGCCATCCAGGACCAAGAAGGAGCAGGTGCCAAGTTAGAAAGAATCTCTCTTTTGTTTGAACAAGCAAATAAGGTCAATGGTGAAATCTTCTAAGGCTAACTTCAACCTTAAATTGGCCACATCCATTAAGGACAATCACAAGGCCTTCTTCACAAACATCCACAATGTCAAAGGTAACAACCAAATCTGCCCTGAACTGGAGGTCAAGAACACCACATACACAGATGACGTAGATACAGCCAACCTGCTGGCAAACAGGTTTATGTAAAATTTCACCCTCCTGTCCCCACCATCAGTAAACCAGGACATCCCCAGCACTTACCCCTCTCTCCTCATCACCAGGCAGCAGGTCTGTAATGCCCTCTCAAATGCAAAAAATACAGCCTCCATGGGACCTGACAACATCCCTGGCTGAGTCCTACATGAACTCAGGCAAGAGCTCTCAGCATCATTAGGCACCCTGTTCAACCAAAGCCTGAGCACCTGCTTCATCCCAGCTGAATGGAGCACAGCCACTGTCATCCTTCTACACAAAAGTGGAGTGTCCACTGACCCAGGCAATTATAGGTCCATAAGCTAACTAGCCTGTTCTGCAAGGCAATGGAATGCATTCTTATGGACCTTATAAAGGACATTGGCAACATTCAAACACTTGACCCCACACAGTTTGGTTTTTATCAAAGGGAGACCATGCCTGTTAAACTTCGTTGACTTCTTCAAAACAGTCATCAAAGCCATGGACAAAGGGAAGACGGTGCACACCACCTACCTTGACTTAGCCAAAGCCTTTGACACTATTCCTCACTCATGCATAATAGATAAACACCCCAAGCTAGGCATAAACCCATATTTTACCAGATGGGTAGCTAAATGGCTCACTGACAGACCCCACCCGATCAATATTGGGGAAGCCACCTCTAGTAGTATAACTGTACTGAGCGGCATACTTAAAGGATTGGTCATGGTGCCTCTACTGTTTGGGATATACTTTTCTGAGGTGCAAGCCAAAACCAGTGGTCTGTGACTGGCCAAGTCTGCAGATTACTGCAAGCTGGGCAGTGTCTTAAATTCCCATAGTGATGTGAACACCCTCCAAGTGGGCCTTACCCAAACTAATGCCTGGTGCCAGAAACAAGGCCTCAAACTGAATGCCAAGAAATGCATCATTATCCTCTTTGGGGAAAATTACATCGCCACTAATTATTACATTAATAACAACATATTAAGCATGCAATCAGACGTGACAGACTTGGGCACCCCAGACTGACAGCAACCTAACTTTTGATCACCATGTTGCCTCTGTTGTACGGAAGACTTCCTACAGGGCCCACCTCATAAATAAGAGTATTTCATCCAGGAATAAGGAGGTCATAACATCCCAGTATGCCTCTCTTATCAGACCAATAATAGAGTACAATGCCCCCTTCAGCATGTACTTTGCCAACTACATGCAGCAGCTGGAGAGACCACAGAGGTCCCTGACCAGGAAAATCTAGGGTCTGAAACACCTAACATATACAGATAGGTTAAAAGCTCTGTCCCTCTACTCAGTCTCATACAGACTGCTCAGAGCTGACCTGTGTGCATACAAGGCCTTGATGGAGTTGCTGCATATCCGTTAGTCAAACTCCACTTGCCCAACCAACAATTAAGGCCTCAAGCTGGTCTGCTACATTAATAGAATTGTTGGTGGGATCGATTTGTGTCCCAAAAGACTCCCCTATCTGTGGAACAGACTCTCTCTCCATGTCATGCAGGGTACCTGACTAGCCCTCTATAAAAGGAACCTGAACAACTCAATGGGAAACAGAAAATACACCCTTGGGATCCCACCTGTGTCCCTGCTGGACAGGGGAAACAGGTACTGACTTTGTGGGAACATGGGCAAAATTCTTGGCTAGGCTTATAAGGGTCTCTAGGCCAATAGCCAAGTATCGTCCTATGAACCTGTACATATATATATATATATATATATATATATATATATATATATATATATATATATATATATATATATATATACATATATACAGGTCTATTTCAAAAGAACAACAACCCACTACCTGAATCTCTAAAGCTAAGATGACATTACCGAAACCGCACTTTGAAACATATGATCACAAGAAGGTTATTGTGGGAAAAGAACCGCCTGGCCCCCATGGTGAACTTGGCCTCTTTCCCCACTGTAGTTCAGTCTCAGAGTTGGTATATTTAGTTAGGGGTGGTGTGGGGGGGGTTATTCCCCCCCCCACATGGGTGGGTGCGATTTGCTTCGGTGTAGATTTTTTTTCGATAGATGAGTGGTTAGTTTCCCTGAGTTCATTATTGGTGTTAAGAGTTTTTTTTTTTAAAGTGTGGTTTTAGCGATGTCATCTTAGGTTTTACAGATTTGGGTAAGTGGGTTTTTGTTGTTTATGAAGTATACCCATATACAGAGACACACACACACACACACACACACACACACACACACACACACACACACACACGCACACACATGCACACACACGCACACGCACACACACACACACACACACACACACACACACACACACACACACACGCATGCATGCGTACACACACACACACACACACACACACACACACACACACACACACACACACACACACACACACCAGTTAGCATAATGGTTAAGGGCTTCTCCTCCCATTCACAAGGTACAAGGTTCTGTCCTGGAGAAAAGTGGAAATGTTACAAAGGTATTGGGTGCAAATAATCACAGAGGGAATGTTTACAGAATGGAAAGAGACCAAGGATAGATTTGGCCTGCAAGCTAGAGATTACTTTCCCTATCAAGGATTGATAGCAGAGAATAAACAAAGAGAAAGGAATAAAGGATCCCTAAGTGAAAGTCCAGCATTCATAAAATTTTTAGTAGAACCCAGAACCAATGCTGCTGTTAAAAATGGGATAATAAGTAGGGCATATAAATTATTGCATGATAACTATGGGAATCAATCAGAGGAGATTAGAAAGGATTGGGAAGAGGGATTGAATAAGCAATTCACAAAGAAACAATGGAGTATATATGTGTGACTCCCAAATATGCAACAAAGTCTAGAAGATTTAGAATGTTTTGCTTAGAAGTGTTTGCATATAGCAATAACCCACGCCTGGGTGTGGGTAATGATAAATTTACCCATGGTTGGCATGGTTTGGTCCCGAGGGCGCCCGAGGGACCAAACAAAGCCAACCGTGGGTAAATTTAGCATTACCCACACTCAGAAGTGGGTTATTGCTATTATACCATGACATTATTTAAGAAAAGAAACTATTACTTTTCTTAAATAATGGCATAGTATAATGCCTGTTTGCTGCCCTTCCGCAGATGTCTGGCATCCGCGGCAGTTCTGATGTACTGTGCGCCTGCGCAGTACATCAGAGCTGTGGGCAAAAGCAATGGAGAAAGCAAGATCTCCATTGCTTTTTGAGTGTTCGCTATGTTAAATGAGTTTAACATGGCGAGACAGTTTAAAATAAGCAACGGAGATGTCCGTTGCTTATTTTAAAACTGTCTCGCTATGTTAAACTCATTTAACATAGCGAAACACTAAAAAGCAACGGAGATCTTGCTTTCTCCGTTGCTTTTTTTTAAAACACTGTCTCGCTATGTTAAATGGGTTTAACATAGAGAGACAGCTTTAAAATAAGCAACGGAGATCTCCGTTGCTTATTTTAAAGCTGTCTCGCTATGTTAAACCCATTTAACATAGCGAGACAGTGTTTTAAAAAAACGAGTTATACTAATGGAAAAAAGTCCGGGCGACCGGACCTTTTTCCATTAGTATAACTCGATTTACAACGGGCACGCTGGCCAATCAGCATGCACGTTTTGGGGGGGTCATGGTATAATAGGTATTTTATACTCCAAGTAACCTCTAAAGAGTTTTTTTCTTAGCTAGATATCAAATGTTGGAGGTGTGATAGGGAAGAAACAGGTAATTGGGAATATATACTTTGGGGAGTGTAATGAGATGACAGACTTAAAAATGAGAACTGTGGAACAATACATGCTGAATAACATTTTGGAGGAGGAATGAGGTTTAAAAGAAGGCAGGATTTGAATGCGCTATGTAATGTTTGACAGTGACTGGATTAGAGTATAGGTGATTTATAATGTTTGCAACTAAAAATATGTCAATGTGATTTGTTTTTATTTATATAAATGTAGGAGTATTAAATTATCACTTATGATACAGACAAAGATGTTTCTTGTTAAAAAAAGAAAAGAAAACACCTTCTGACACATAGGAATTAAGTCCAAGCCATAAACAGATTTACTCATCCTGTATTAACTTACAGTTTTTGTTGTGATTGGCTGTCCCAAAAAAGGTATTGGATTGATTGGACAGGGAAACAATAAAAATGCTTCATGCTTACCAAATGAAATATAAATATCAGTGTATCCCAAGCTTATATATTCCATGCCCTAAAGGAGGTAGAGGCCACCTCAAAACTGATTATATGTATAGATCTGCAGCCGTGGGACTGCATACATCTCTGCTGACCTCATCACCACTAAACTATCTTGAAAGTTTTAAAACATGAGGAGATGAAGTCTAAGATGGTTTAGAAGAAGCATTCAGTTGGCAAATAAATGGAAATTAAACCAGAAGTCGACAAAAATCATACAAGAACTGAATGTGTAAAAAAATGAAAGAATGTAAGGAGAAGGATCAGATGACAAGAAAAAAATGTGGAAAGGCAATAAATATAGTAAGAAGTATAGAGATCTCCTGAAAAAAACTCACGTTGATAAGGATTTGACACCTGAATGGATAAAGGGAGGTGAGCTGAAACCAGAGGATGAAAGGTTAATAATAGCACCCCAGGATAGTGGACTACATACACATTCATTTACAAAATCCATTCAACATGTGGGAGAAGCAGACAAATGTAGGTTCCAAAAAAAAAAAAAGATAGAATTGGAAAGAGTTGCATACCTTGTTGCTGGGTGTGATACACTCATGGCTCACTGAAAGGCACAATAGTGTGGCAAGTCTGTTCCACTGAGGATTGTGCAAACACCACAATACAGAAGTAGCTGAGAAGCTTTTGGAACATGAACCACAAAGTATTATAGAGAATGATGAAGTGTACATTGGACTGGATCACCCATTACCAACAGTCTAAAAAAGTAGATGAGTGAATACCAGATACAATAGTTCAAGAAAAAAAGATAAAAGTAGCATTCATCATCGAAATTGTGGAGATGCTGTAGCATACTGGCTCACCGGCCATTTTGTGCAGAAATGGGTGTGGCCAGAGTGATTGACAGGACTAATGCCTATGATGCGGTATGCAAGTGATGAATGATTGTCATGCCATGCAGATTTGCCAATGACATCATGCATACATTGATTGTTGATTAGTTTCTTACAGCAGGAGTATTCATTGTGTAGTCTTTGTTTACTCTCTTCCTCAATATAGTACAATCTCAGAGATGGTATACTGAAGTAGGGTGGTGGAGGGCACAGCCTCCCACAAGGGGGGTGCAGGTGGACACCCCCCCCATAAAAGCAAAGGGATAGCAGTAACGTAAGGCTGCACATCACTGGTGCTGCCCTGTCACTATTTACCTTTAGACCAGTGTTTACCAATGAAATATGTAAGGCCATGCTTGTAGTGCTGGGTAACAAACAAGTCACCTTTACAGCTCAAATTGCAGTGAGGTAGTAGTCTACTATGAACTGGCAGGTAGGCCCTTTTACTGTCTAATAATGCATAACTTAGAAATTGCATTTAAATACCTACACAGTATATTTGTAAATCTTTTCCTGAACTTTATAAATATAGTTTCCGGATCAGAATGAATATTCATGTGGACGAGAAGCACATCATATTGGTTATTCATGAATACAAATAGACGCTGACCAGCTGGGGTGGGGTTTGGGCAGCACTTGCTACTTCTCATCTGGACATTGCCACAACTGCAACTTGTCCACTAGGTATCATTCAGTAAAATGGTACTCCACCCTCACTCTATACCTCCCAGTCACCCCCAGTGTAACACAAGTCTCTATCCTTGGTCTCCTCCTCTTTAACACACCAGCACCCTCCAATAATCCACACAACAGGCTTCTATAATACAATACAGTAATGACTCCATAGTCATATGTGTATCAGAAAATTTGGCACATCTCCAAAAAATTGCTCAGGAAACTGTAACAGATACTGAAACTTGGCTTTATAATTCCCTCATGCTCAACCAACACCAATACTACTTTTTCCCCCCAGATCTCGCTCTCCCATGAAAAACATTTAAAACCCTCTCACTTAATAATATACAATCTGAAGTCACTTCTAATAGCAAACAATGAGGGATAGTGGATGATAACTAATACTGAATAATAATAATAATAATGATAATATTAATAAAAGTAGATGATGATGACTAAGTATGCAGATGACTGCAAGTTGGGAGCAGTCATTGAATCCTCAAATGAGGAGGTTTGTTTCAAATAACTAACTGGTGTCAAAATCATGGTCTGAAACTAAACTCCAAAAAATGCATTACTGTATCTTTTGGGAAGTCATCCATCCCTGGAAACTACTACATTGACAATACTCCCTAAGACTTGACCCAGTTGTTCAGGATTTGGGAACTTATGTGGAGAGTGATTTAACTGTTGACCAACATGTGTCTGTTGTTGTAAGAAAGTCATTCTATATTACATAGATTATAAACAAAGGGACTGTGCCCAGATTGAACCTCTTTACTCAGCCTTCATTGGGCACATTCATTGCACATAATCCCCCTCTGGCATGTATCTTGTTCAAACCAATGCAACAACTGGAGATCCCACAAAGATACCTTAATAAAAGAATACAAGGCCTAAACAACAGATCCTACACAGACCAACTGAAAGCCCTGCCACTATACTTGGTATCCTACAGACTGTTAGGACATGACCTGTGTCTGGCATGGAAGTCATCCACTGATCTATTACTAATGGATTTACTGCACATCAATAAATCAAATTGCATCATATGCCTAGGGATCTCTTCTGCAACATTAATAGAACAGTTTGGAGGGACAAGTATATTTCACAGACTACTGCTGCTGTGGAATTCCCAAGCCACATAAAACAAAGTTCATCCCTCTCCATTTTCAAGTACACCTTAGATCTATGGATGAGAAATAGAAAATTTACCCCTGAACAGACCCCTGCACTACAACCAGGCAAATGCAGCTCCTAAATTCTTTATCGTATGCATGGATCCACTCAAATTATCTATGGTATGATCTCATTAGGGGTAATATATAATTATCAACCAAGGGATGGGTAAGTCCAGTCTATAATCAAGTGGGATAGGCTGGCATAATGGTTAAGGTGTTTACCTTACAAACTCAAGGTGCAGGGTTTGATTCTGACATATAATAATTGGCTAGGCTTAAAATGGTCCACAAAGGCAGTTAGCCTAGTACTAATCTATGAACCTACTTCAAACACAAAAGGGGAAATTAGCTAGATAAAATGGCCTGTAAGGGCAGCTAGCCTAGTACTTACATATGAACCTATAATCTTACATTTGACATGCATATGCAAAAATGCATAAAAAAAAAAAAAAAAAAAACTCACCAAAAACTTGGAATGCTTTACTGATCCAAACATATTCTCAACAACACAACTAAAGTTACACTTGTCACTACTTAGCTCCTCCACTCACTATTTTTATGGAGCTATCATTCTTATTAACTTCCAGGCAACACAAAAAGTAAAATTTGAGCAATGGCTTAATAAAGTGGCTAAATTTGCAGTAAATGCCCATTTCAGAAACCATTACTGCATAGCACTGAAAGTCTAAATTGGTTAGAACTAACCCATCAACTAACATATAAACACCTTCTTCCCACCTACACAATTAGCCAACAATCATCTGCCTGTCTGGCAGAAAATACCATTCTATACAATTATGTTCATACTCCATCATTATGATTAAGTGAGGACAAACCTTTCTGTCCACAACCCTATCAAATCTACAGGTCATGGTCTATATTTATACCATGTTGCTAAGCTCTGAGACACCTTACCTATATACATCAGATCATTATCCTCCCTCCAGTCCTTCAAAACAATTCTGAAATAGTTCTTAGCCAAAATCTGCCTCTGTTTTTGCTCATCCTCAGGATAATGATATTCCTAAATAAGAAACAAGTTCCTAATCATAACTTACACCCCCTTAAACCCCCTTTTCACTCACTTCCTAACTTTATCTTGATATGCCTAACTTCATATTGCAGTTTCTGTATGTATTATACTAGCTTACCTTTAACTTCTAAAAATTGTCTAAAATTTCTCTAATAATTAAATTATTGTTATATAAGTTGTATTTGTTTTAACTAATGTTGACACATTATGTCCAATTCGGTATAATTATTTAAAGTGCAGATGTTTTGTTTCATTTTTGAGGCTTATAAAATTGTTTTCAAAAGGTTTTTGTAATACTTGGGAACTTTTTTCCCTAAGCCTCCAATAAAAATGGACATCTACCCAGTTAGACCTTCTTAGTAGTCAGATGTCAGTAAACAAATACCACGTTTCACCTTGTCCTTACAAATGTTGCGTCTGCCTACACCCACTAATACACTATACTATACATAACATAACATACAACTTGTGATTGCAACAACTACACAAATGAAATCCATGAAAAAAATTACACCCAGAAAAGGAAATCTGTGGAAATAACATGACACCAACACCACAACAAAAATCATCAGACTGAAAAACTTCAAAAGCAATACTACTGGTCATTAATTACTTCATACTACTCAATTATCCCTGATTTTCCCTCATACTATTACATTCTTTTAAAATGTTTTGATTTTCTTGTAAATCACTGAAGATTACAGTCAGGCAGTAATGTCAGACATTAGCGTTTCATACATCTTAGTCTGTAGGAAATTCACGTCAGTGAAAATCCTGTTATTCTCCTACTAACAAGTTATGGTAATATTTAAAAGTTACACCTGATTTCGGACTTGTAAAGACTCTGGTGACAGTTAATCTAGTGTAAACCTATGAACCTATTGCTTATGCACAAAACATGGCACAACAATACACTGAATGCATCATTCATACTTATTTCTTCCTACAATATATACTCCAAATTCAAGATTTGACATAAATAACTAAAGAGAATTTAAATTATCTCAAACATAAAAATGTAAAATAACCTGTAGCATCCTTCAGTAGGCTTCTAAGTATGTAGCAGAATGTCTTACTGGAGCCATGTTTTTGTGTGAAGTGGACCATTGTTTCAATTGAGCCAACAGGAAAACCTACCCAGTATCTGAGCAATAAAACATGGTAATAATTACTGCCAAATACAGCACCAGGAACTGAAGTCAGAACTCCAGTTTCACAACCCCTCAACACAACTAGTCCTAAACTTATTATCACTGTCCACACATGAAAACACAATATATATTGCATAAAAAGTACCAAATTAATAAGACACTAAAACTAGTGTAATACCTCGCAGGATGCGCAGTTGCAAAACCCGCCCCAAACATGCCTCCAGTCCTGCGGAGGCAGCAGCAGTATGATTATTCAACAGTGTGCAGACTGGAATGTAATTAATATTCAGCATCTGTGCCGATAGCAACCCAAACAATATTAATGTAATCTTGTATTAGGGACATAAAACTTCATTCAGTACCAAAAATGAAATGTTTTATCAGGGACATTAAAACTAAAATGCGTGCAGTAAATCACCTTTCAATCAGTCAATAGGGCAGAGTTCACACCATTTCTCTAAATGAAACTGCTAGTTTTTAATGGCTTTATGGAGTGGTGCTTGCAAGGCAGCGGGGGGTGTGGAGGGTGCAGGGGGGTTTGCCCCCCTGAAAAATGAGAAAAAGTAAGAATTAATCAGAGGATGGAGTTCGTTGAGTGCCTGAATATTTAGCAGTTTACACAAACTGACATGCGAATTAGCATGCCTGTCAGTCTTCCTCTATATCCCCGCCCATTTGGTGTGCCAGTCAATAATGACATGCCCATAGCTGCTCTTGGTTGGGAGGGTGGCGTAATGGTTAAGGTGTTTGCCTTACAAACACAAGGTGCTGGGTTTGAGTCTCACAAGGGATAATTAGCTAGGCTTAAAATGGCTCACAAGGGTAGTTAGCCTAGTACTAATCTATGAACCTATGAACTAACTGCGAGGTACTACACTTGTAGATTACCACCACATCTTCTCAGATGAGCTAAAATCCTGTATAGCAAAGCAAAAAAAACATGGTAAACCTCTTAGAAAACCAGACTACCAAGCAATATGTGAAAAAAAAGCCAGTTAGCAATGCAAATAACACCCCTGCATTAACGCAAACACACGTGTGCACACTTAAATTACTGCACACTCATGGTGAAGGAAAACTAGTGACCTGTAAAAAAATAAACATTTAATAGAAAGCTTTACACTATATAAGCCATACAATATGGAAGCAAGAAGTACTTCAAATACATACTGTCTACTTAAATTTCTCTGGTAAGGAAACCAAACACAAGAGATGCCATCAATAACACAGTTTAAATCAGAATGCCCCAAACATAAAAATGTTCACTCACCTGTAATATCCAAGTGTGTAGTCTAAATAAATCCCTATAATTCTTCGAGCAGCTAACTCCTACAAAGCTGACTGCTTCTCCAGATGACTTGTACAGACTCTACAGAAAAGCTTAAACACCAGAATATAACCATTATCTGTAAAACTTACTCCAAAATTCAAGTCACCTATAGCAAACCATGACAGTAATTTATAATCCACCAACTACAAAAATAAAAATCTTAAAGTAGTAATTTCTAAAAAAGTAGGCAGCATTAACCTCTTGTCAAACTTTCTCTTATGGTTGTGAGTTCCACAACTTAGCAGAATTCTCTAGAAAGTGATATTATATTATATAATAAAGTAGCATAGCCATCCCCAAACAATTAAGCCAATCCTTGCCTGTCCACATGATGCACCTAGACAATATCTAACTTTACTACTTTGTAATGAATCCATGAATAGATCATTCAGATAAATACATACATTGAAATGCATAAGACATTTTTAACAGCTCAGCATTTAAACCTCTCATTCAATGAAATGAAAATCAATAACAAGCCAGAAGCCAATGCAGTTAACACCTCATCAAGCTGAATATGACCATTTTCACCTCTGCTGGCACCCACTGTGTAATCCAGTATGTCTAAGATCAAAAACGCTTCACACAAAGCCAAGGATGATTGCAGCAATTTTGGAATAATTAACATGCAAACCAGTTGACTCAAACTTCTCTTACCACAAACAGAATTATGTAACTAGTTTTTATATATTTATTTAACATTTTAGTTACTGTAACAAATGAATTTTCAGTGGAGATTGATATCTGCACAAAATGATAATAAAGCTAGGTATACAGTTTTAAGTGCCCTATTTATAGGCTTGGAACAGATGTGTAACATTAATTTCAGTGAAAATCTGGGGAACCACAAGTAGCAGCTGCCCAAGAGGAGAGATGTAGAAACAAAGGTCGGCATGAGAGGAAACACATTCATTTTAATGATGCACTTCCCCTGTAATAACCAAAACCTCTAAACTTACAAGTTGAGTTAAGCCAACATAAACTAACATCTCAAGATGACCTGAAACACAAAGTCAAAGTACATTAAAGTATTTTGACTGATACACTTTTTTTGTAGTAGTCATGTAAACATGTTATGGTCTTGAGATACCCACACCAGTGCACATACTGTCTATAAAAATATCATGCATATACCTTTTGTTTAAGTCTTCTTGACACACTGTCATAGATCTCGGCTTTCAATGCAGACAAGACAGTACATACTCCTTCTCCACTCCCACATACTGCAAGTCCATGCAGGCCACCCAGGAGTCATCAGGAAAGCAGGCCTAAGCATGTTATACCCAGTAACTGTGCTTCCAAGGAAGGATATGACTTAGTCACATGTCATAGGTTCATAGGAGTTGCAAATCAATTGAGCTGCAAGGACATTTCAGCTTTGCCAGTACCCAACCTTAAGCCTTTCTTCTCTTTTCAAGAATGGCTAGGCCATTCATACCAGGGAGAATTAGTTTGTTCTAGGGATGTGAATAAGCACTGTGTTATAAATCTATCCCTCCACCATGTGCATTTATTTGCTGGTGTGGATTTACATCTATGGTCCTAGTATTAGCTGGCTATTTGGTTTATGGATGTATAAGTGTTTTTGGAGTACTGTATCCATTATAACCAGCAAAGCCTTCATGCTCCACTTTAAAAACACATGATAACCCTGCCCGTTACTCTAACCTGCATCTTAAATTAAAAAAAAAGCTGTTCCCATAACACTACCACAGAAGACAGTTGGTACTCTCATCACACCCTTACACGTGGGTGCACACACACACACACACACACACACACACACACACACACACACACACACACGCACACAAACACATATTCATTAAATCTATCCCCTAATCTAACTCTAAACATTCAAAATCATACACACTCTTAGTCTATCTTCTTTCCAAATATATCTCCTAACCCTAATCACACAGAATCATACACACTTAGTCCATCCCCTTATCTAACCTTTAATCCTAACCCACATATATTAGCAAAGAGACAAAACACACACACAAACACACACACACACACACACACACACACACACACACACACACACACACACACACACACACACACACACACACACACACACACACATACTACACAACCCTTTTAGCTGTTTCAATGATGCATACGTTCGACAAAATGTCTGTTTGATAAACTAGAGATTTAACTAAAAAGCACTGACTTCTGATTGTCAACCAAAGCAATCATCTACAAATCAGAACCAATACAAAGCATGAAGTATATGAAGACAGGATAACATGGGTCCAAATGGCTATGTGGTCATACACAACAGGTAAGAATAGATGGAGTCCTATCTCCACTACAACCTATCACCAGGGAAGTAACACAAGATTCTCTTCTGGGACTAATCCTTTTTTACATCTTTTTCTTAGATGTCAACACTGTTGGGCAACATTGACAAAATATGCAGATGACTGCAAAATTGAGAGCATTGCTCTTCTTGGTCTCTGACACTATTTCCCTTCAAACACTACTTCTAAAATCATGAGAGTGTTCAAGTAGAAATAACTTTGCCTTCCATGTCAAAAAAATATGAAGCAGTCTGGCATTTGGCAATTTCCTACTTGAGGATTGGCAGTCTCGCAAACCTTTCCACTGATTGCATATAATCAACCAAATGCAGTTGATTAAACAACTTAGACTAAAAGCAGGACACCCATTTTTTTTATATATATATATATATATATATATATATATATATATATATATATATATATATATGGGATCTGTACTGATCCCCGAATGACAACATCACCGAATCACTATCAGCCGGGCATACTTACGCAAAAGTGCTTTTTACCGAAAAAGCACTTTCGCGTAAGTATGCCTGTTGCTGAGATCGTACTATATTGCAGATAAGTGAATATTCCCTTTTCCTCATTGTAGTGCGATCTTGAAGTGAGAATATTAAAGTAGGGGGGTGTGGTAGATGTATTTTTTTTAAACACACTTTAAAGGACAACAATGGGATATTAAAGCAGATTGCTCAACCTGCTGACTCTTTTAGTCCCTATTCATTGATACAGCCTTGAAAAATCACCCATGCATCATTAAAAACTAATCCACTCAACTGTTTTCCCTGTTAGGCTTCCTACCTTTCTGTACTGTTTTACTTTCACTTTGAAAACCAAGATGAAAAACCTCTAGCTGGCTCTGAAATGATGATGTCACATCTGCCAGAGTTTTTGCTCTAGCTACTGGGATGTGATGTAATCACCGCCTGATTTGCATGCTGTATAGAAGAGCCAGTGGACCTCTCACATTGTGATGTCAGAGCTGCCTTTCCCAGCCCACTCTTAACCTAGCAAAAATGTCAAATTATAATCTCACTTTTCTGAAGAACCCTACTGATATGTGATAAAGTACAGGTAGATGCACAGTAACAGCTGCAAAAACTAAGAGCATAAATTTGTAATGACCATGCATAGACATCAATTGCATGTTTTTACATAAGAAGCAGATGTCTGTCACAATTAATCGACAACACTTCATCAGATTACAAGAAGTATGCAATACCATAATTTTCTTAAATTACTACTTAAAAAAGCATGTGGGTGCTGTCATGCAAGTCTGTGAAATATTTTGTGTTTATAGTGCATCAATTTATGATTGATGAGTCAGATTTACATTAAGAACTATGGGAAAATTAAACCAAAGAACAAGTATTACTGTTAGTCAAAGGGTGTTGTTTATGTTGGTCTCTTGTCAGTCATGTGACAGATTTTATGTAGGGAAGACAAAAAGGGCCATTAAGGAGAGAATTTACCAACCTTTATATGACATTATGAAGAAAAATGACAAAATTGCCCTTTTTAAACACATTAATGAGTTCCCTACTCATTCTTTTAAGTTTTGTGTCATTGACCATGTTGACTTGGGGGAGAGGGGAGGTCCATTTGAAGATTATCTGGAATTCCTGGAAATGAAATGGCAGGTTAGGTTAAACGCCACTGATCCCCCTCATCTGAATGACAACATTTCTGTGTGTCCTTTTTTGAAACTTAAATCTGCTTACTGTTTGTGATTTTTAATGTATTTATTAGTGATGTTTAGTGTCATGTTTTAAATGGTTTTATTGGTATAATTAAGGGGTGGAGTTAGGACTCGGTTAACCTATCAAGTGGTAGGGGCTATGTATTTAAACCTTCAACTGCATTGTTCATTCATTCTAAAGAAGTCTGTTACATTGAGATGAAAGTGCTAAATAAAAGATTAAACCTGACTACTGTGGTGCTTGGGATTTCCAGCTCTTATTTCATGAATTTCCTGTTTTTTGTGAATGTGGTGAGATAGGACATGCAGGTGGTTGGTGTGATAGTGCAAGGACAGGAAGAACTGAAAGCAGATGATCCGCTCTGGTGACCCCTAATGGGAGGAGCTGAAAGAAAAAGAAGAAGCAAAGTGAAGTATTTAGTGTAGACACTTTTTCAAATGTTATATCACTGCATGATGGAACAATGAGTCCTCAAAGTAAGGAAAAGCAGGAGGATCAGGAGACTTGTGAAGAAGAAATATGGACATTGGTAAGAAAAAGAGATTTAATATGGTGTAACAATTATACAAAGGGGAAAGCAAACCTAATCAATGCAAAAACAGCTGCAGCAAAGATAGTTAAAGAGAAAAATAGGCAAGGGCATCCAGACACGGATAAGTTTTACAAAACAAAAAATAGGAAAACAAAGAGGAAAAGCAGAAAAGAGGATTAGTAATGGATAAGGTCATGGAGTACATGTGAAGTAAAGGATTTATTCCAACCCAGAAAACATCACAACAGGATACAGTCATGAATGCCCAAATAAAGGCAAAACCAGTGCAGCAGTAAAGATCTGATCAGTTGCCAGATGAATATACTTTGGAGCCTTCCATAGGAAACTAGTACAAACATTCAGTTAGATTTGCACAGCAAGGGGAGGAACAGGAACATGTGGCAACTCTGATGCAGCCAATGTTGTTGGGTGATAGGCCATGGAGTTTCCATATGAAAGAGCAATGGATGAAACAGGATGGAACTAAGGAGAATATGGTATACGCAGATGCTGTGGAACTATGTATCAAATGGCCACAGGAAATGGAGAGCAAAGATTATCCCCTCAGTTTAGAAGTAAATGACCTAAGCTTGACTTAATTGACATGGACAGACATATTAAGATCAGTGAATGAAACAGACCATAAAAAGTCAATTAAACTGAAAAAGTTAGAAGTTTGATAAAGCAAGTTAAGACAGTAATTAGGACTGTCCATAAAGATTCATGCAATATAACAGAAGTAAACAGGATATATTAATGTGCAGTTAAATTAATGACAAAGTCTTATGACAAAACCACATGGTAGTAAAGGAAGGGAAGAAATTAAATGCCATCGTGGAAATATTGAATAGAGAAAATTATAAAGAAATTAAGACAAAAAGTGTCACTGTTAGAAGGGTATAGAAGAAGGAACAATTGAACAAAAATGTTCAGGAAGATAACTGTGATAAAAGCAATGTACACTATCAGAACAGATCTAGATGTATTGTGCACTATCACAAATAATAACCTAAAAACATCAGCACAGGCAGCAAAACTTAGAAGATAGTACAGAATAAGCAAAGTAGTGATGACCCCAAAAAAGTTTTACTTAGAACTGAGAAACAAGGCAAAAGGAATTGAATCACCAACAAAAAAGATGAAATAGATAAAATTTGAGCAAATATCAAGGAAGACACTGTAGGACAAAACAAGGATGCTAAATGGATAGAAGAAGTAAGAGACAGAATAAAAAGTTTAAATGTACGGAATATGTAATGGGATGAAATGGCTAGAGAGATTGAAACAAAGTTATAAAATGTTCCTAATTTGAAAACCCCTGGACCATATGCATTACCTATTTTTTTGGTTAAAAGTAGTAACATCTTTACGTTATGATTTAGCCATGAGTAACAACTATTTTTATGCACACCCTGAAAAGACACCAGCCGGGCTAACAGGAAAGAGTACTCCAAGTTAAGAGCAAACCTGCAAGCTATGCTAAAAACTTTATACCAACTACTTCCCTTCCGATGATGTATAAACTATACACTGGAATTAATGCCGACAGAGTTTATAGTCATTTAGAAGAGAACTCAATAATAGCAAAAGAACAAACTGGTAATCCACGAAAGTCATATGTGAAAAATTAATTTCTGAAGGTGCTGCTGTGCTGTACTGGAACCAAAGTCTTCTTAAGACACAAAGTCTTGTTGGCTGTTTACTGCTAAATCAGAGTCTGGTTATAACACAGAATTTTGAATAACTGTATCTGCAGTCTATTTAAAACACAGAGCCTTACAAACTGCACTGATGAGAAAATATAATTTGCAGCCCAATACTATTTTACTGTAAGCACAGTTACTAATAAATTACTTATTCTTATAACAAATGACACGTGCTACTACATCTTGTAGTTTAGATGTATAAAGTTTACTACATGGTCAACATGGATGATTATATCTGCTTCTCCTATACAATACCTCAGAACAAGTGTATTCCTACCAATACCTTTAACACACTGAATTTTTACAGACTATTTATACTGTTCTTCTCATGCACTTTAGATTCTGTTTTCCTTATAGATATCTTTTTTGGGGCTTTATATGGAAACATCTGTTCTGCTGATGCTTTTGTGGTAAAGCATGTACAAATTGATTTTTTCTGTTGACTATGTCCATTCTTCTGTGAGGAAATAAGTCAAACATTTTTAATATTGTGACAAACATTTTTTAGGGAAACATCTTGTGGAAACACGTACTGCTCATTTTATAAAAAAGCCATGTCCATTTATCTGTCAACTTTTTTTGCTGATACTGTGGGAGAACATGTTTTTTGAGGAAACAGCTTTGTAAGAGAGCATGTATTGCTGAGTTTATAGAAAGCATGTCTATTAATAGATACAGCCAGAGCTATGTCACACAGTATGGATGCTCATCACATATTGCTAAGTTCTATTTCTACATTTAAGCAGACTTGTATTTTATGCCTCATTTATTTTGCATATTTGTAGCAGAATTAATTCCAACCTTTATTTGTTGTTTAGCACACTCTAACAATATGGGCGGCCACAGTGGTGCAGTGGTTAATGTTGCCACCTGACAGCAAGAGGTTCTCCAGTTTGATCCTTGGCCGGGGTGCCTTCTGTGCAGAGTTTGCATGTCCTCCCTGTGGTCACGTGGGTTTCCTCCATGTGCTCCGGTTTCCTCCCACATCCCAAAGATTTGCTGTAGGTGGATTGGACACTCTAAATTTGCCCTAGGTGTGAGTGCATGCATGTGTGTGCCTCCATGGAAGATTGGGCACTGGGCTGGCAACTTGACACCATAAAATTCCACTGCCAATCATGAGTGGACAGGTGATCCACTGTGGCGATCCCTAACCGGGAAAAGCTGAAAGAAGAAGAATCACACTATAACAATATGGAAGAAAGGATCATTTGATGTTAAATAAAGTCCTAATGGAGAACTGTAAAAAGGTGAAGAATCTAAGTATGGCATCGATAGACTACAAAAAAGCATTTGACAGTATGCCACATTCCCAGATAAAAGAGTGCTTAAAACTGTTTAAGATAAACCCTATACAGATCAATTATATTACATGACCATGAACCACTTTGCAAATAAGCCATGATAAAGGACAAATTATTACTCCAGTCATAAACATTCAAAGGGGATATTCCAGGGTGACTCTCTTTCACTGCTGCTCTTTTGTCTTGCCCTTAACCAGTTATGCTGTCCACTTAATAGATTAGTCCATGGCTATAATTTGGATCCCAGAAACAACAAAGTTTAAAGACTTCTCATCTTCTTTTTGTAGCTGATTTATAACTGCATTGTTCATCAGATGAAGAACTGAAAGCAAAAATGTAAGTAGTCACACCTTTTTCAGATGATATAAGAATGTTATTTGGTCTTGATACATGTGCAAAAGCAACCCTTAAAGAAGGGAAGCTGCAACACCAAGAAAATATCACTTTGGGCCAGGAATGTGATGCAAAAGAACTTGAGCAAGAGGCAGGGTATAAATATTTAGGAACTGATGACAGTCCAACAATAAAACATGAACAAATACGAATAAAACTTAGTGTTGATTCCTTTAGAAGACTTACATTAATACTAAAAACAGCACTGACATCTTGGAACAAAGTCCAAACTATAAACCGATTTGCTCTTCCAGTCCTAACTTAATTTTCAGGTTATTGCCTGGCCCCAAATAATGTTGGATAGTGTAGACAGGAAAACAAGATGCTTCATGCTCACCAAATGATTTATAAAAATCAGTGCATACCAAGATTTTATATTTCCCATTCGGAAGGCGGTATGGGCCTCCTCAAAACTGATGAAATGTATAGATCTGAATTTGTGTGACTGCATAGCTATACTATCTGCTGACCTCACAAGACCCAAAACATAGTCAAAGTGTTGCACCATGAGGAGAATAAGTTTAAGATGACTTCCCTGCTTAGTATAGCAGAAGCATATCATCAAGCAGGAATGGAAATCAAGCCAGAAGTAGATAAAAAAACAGGCATCAACTGAATGTGCCAAAAAACATAAGAAAGAATATAAGGAAAAGGATCAGATGAGAAGGCCAGAAAGTAGAAAATGGATGAATATAGTCACAAGTATTAAAAAAGTCTAGAAACAAGCTTGTGTTGATCAGGATTGAACACAGGAATGGTTAAGTAGAGATTAATTTAACCCAAAAGACAAAAGGATAATATTGGCAGCCCGAGATAGTGGACTATGTACACATTGGTTTACAAGGTCCATTGATCATGTGGCAGAAACAGAGCAATGTAGGTATTGTAAAACAGAATTGGAAACAGTTGCACGTGTTGTTGCTGGTTATGATATAGTAATGGCAGGATAACTGCATAATGAAAGGCATAATAATGTGTCAAGATTGTTGCATTTGGGAATGTGCTGAACTGCACTTGAAACATAAGCCACGAGGCATCAAAGAAAATGATGAAGTTTATATCACTTGGGATCATCCATTACCAGCAATTCAAAAAATAGATGCAAGTAAACCAGATATAGTAGTTCATGAAAAGAAGACAAAAGTAGCATATTGCTACATCCAGTGACTGTTGTGTCTTACAGAGAGACACAATGTCATAAAATACCAGGAACTGCATGCCAAACTAAGAGCAAAGTGGAAGAAAGATACCCGGACAGTTCCAGTAGTAGTAGGAGCAACAGGTCTTATAAAAAAGTATTTACAATTCTACTTAGAAATGTTACTGATACATGCAACTCCATACAAATTGCAAAAGGAGTCATTACTGGGCACATTGCAGCTGCTGCAAAGAGCACTTCTGGCTAACATCAAAGAATGAAACAATACCAATTTCATGAATTTTCATCATACTGTGACTTGGGAATAGGGTCCATTCCTGTCATGGCATATGAAATCTGAAAGACTTGTAGAAATTAAAAACAGTGGCTGATACAGTTGATGTCAGACATTACTCACCCTTCACTTACACAAAGGGTTGAGATCAACAGGATACATTACCACTCTCAGGCTGTTTCTGGTCTCTGCAAGGGAAATAGAATCATATGGGTGAAACCCATGCATGCACCTCTCCCTCATCCAATCCCTAGAATGGGAGCATGCTCTAGCAAATGCCTGATGCACTGTTCAAACTCAGGTCAGGTGGTTATAGCCATGAATTTGTCTCTCCATGCCACCTGCACAGGCTCAGCTCCACATACTAATGCTGTTCTCCAACAGATTCATTTATTTATATAATATTTGTTGATCTGTTAAACTATCTGATCCTAAATCCTTTTCTGTCACTACAAAGATCCACAGAAGAATTATAAAAACAATCTGTATACGTATATACATTATCAATGTAAACAAGGAAAAACTCCGGCTTTGTAATAGCTTGTTTTGCTGTTGGTTATGTGCCAATCAGTTTTATAATGATTGAATACGAGAAATGAACAAAACAAAGTACATGATATGCATTAAAAATAAAATAAATGGAAGCATTTAACAAAAGTAGTATGTGAAGGCTTAAAATACACTGAGAAAAAAATGTTAATACTTGCTGGCATACTTGTGAACTTCTAGGTGCAAGAACTTTGGACAAAGCTAGGCTTGTAAGGGTTCTAGGACCATTACCTTAGTAACCATTTATGAACCGATGATATATACAGTTTAGGCAATCATTTAGGTTTTGGAAAAGATTATGGTGCTTGTTGAAAAATTAATTACTGAAGTGTTTCTGTCCTGAAGCAATATGTTTAATGTGGAAGTGTAATCACAAACCCCTTTACATGTAATGAACATTCATTTTCCAAAATCAAAAATGTGATCAGGACAAATTTCTAATGAAAATGGTCACTACAAAATGTATTGATTTTTTTTTTAATGAGTGTGCTGTTTGGTACACATTTGCATTGGCTCCTTGAATTATACTCTGTTACTTAAACAGTTAGTTCCTCTAAACCTCTCACATATGTAAACTTGAGTTTAAGACAAAGACTTGAAAACTTTGTTTACAGAATAAAACACTTCTGTTGTCTCTTTGTAAATGTGAATATGGACATTTTCAAATCCTCACACCTATTGTTATCTGTGCTTGACATTGAAAAATCCTCTGACTGTTTTATCTCAGGGTTCATGTTATCAGCAGCTCTTACACACTCACACATGCACGCACACCCACACACATGAAATTACTAGGCTATTGACCCATTTGAAGCCTAGTCATTTCAATCCAATGTAATACTGTAGAGGTACTAATCAATATCCAAGACTGCATTTAATGATGACTGCCCATGTCCAGGACGGTTATGGGCACTTTCCCTGGTAAGAATTTGCAGTGCCCCATCTGCTCATCCAGGTTCCTCTTGAACAGTGTCACAGAGATGCTCTGCTTCACATGAATTGGTAGCCTGTTCCAAAGACATGGCAGTTGCTGGGAGATAAATCTGTCCCTCCAGCATGTCCTATTTATGTTGAGGGCCATATTTAAGTCCCTGGAAAGAGTATCCTAGACCCATTCAATTTATGGATATGCAGTAAGTTCATTAGATTTGGGACTTGGGTTGCTCTGTAAGCCAGACATAAGTCTCTCCAAATAAATATATTTGATATGGAGTATAGTTACAGGGATTTTAGTCAGTCCATGTAAGGCACATGCTGGAGACCCTTGATTTCTTTGTTAGAAATCTCTGAGGTCTCTCTAATTGTTGTAGATGTTTAATATGGTACATACCGAATGAAGTGTTATAATCAATTATGGGCTGGATAAGTGCCAAGTATAGGGAGGTTAAGGGGGGTTATAACTTCTTTTGCTCTGGAGGCAATGCATTTACTAATCAAGTGAAATATGTGGAAAGATTTCCTTATAATGGTAGACATGCAGTAGTCGAAGATAAGTTTGAGGTCATCCTGTCAACCCAGGACCTTTATCTCTTCATGAGTACTTAGGGTATTGTTGTTGATTTGATAGTGTGAGGGGACATTGTTTGTGCCAAAGGAAATGAAGATGCATTTCATTGCATTCAGTTTGAGACTGTGACTAATACACCAGTTGTTGGACTGTGTGAGACCCTCCTGGAGTATACTTACATCATTTGGGGATTCAATGATTGCACCTAGTTTCCAGTCATCTGCAAACTTGGTCACCCACAGCCCTTTAGTTTTTACCTGAACTTCTGAGAAGTATTATACCAAGCAGTAGGGGGCTCAGCAATGACCCCTGTGGCACCCCTCTGGTAACAGGTCTGCTGGTTGATGTGGAGACATGCATTTTGATAGCATGTGTCCAGTTTGTAAGCCAGTTGGCAGCCCATCTTACAACAAAGGGGTTTATATTAAGTTTGCTAAGTTTATCAGTAATGCCTGAATGTGGGATTGTGTTGAAAGCCTTTGCCAAGTAGAGGTATGTTGTGTGCAAATATTTGCCCTCATCAATGGCCTTGGTCACACGTTCAAAGAAAGCCATCAGATTTAACAGGTAGGATCTGCCCTTCGTGAAGCCAAATTGGGTAGGGTCCAGGGTTTAGAGGTCACCTATGCCTTTATTTATGAGGTCCATAATGATACATTTCATGGCCTTACAGATGAGGTTGGTCAGGCTTATCAGTCTGTCATTTCCTGGGTCTGTTGCTAGGCCACTTTTGTGGTGGGGAATAACTGTAGCTGTTCTCCATTCTGCAGGAACAAACCCTGTGGTTAGGCTATGATTGAAAAGAGTACTTAGTGGTGATGCTAGTTCATGTTTTATCCTGTTTAGAAGACATCCTGGGATGTCATTTGGGCCCATAGAGGCCATGTTCTTTGCTTTGGACAGGGCTTTGAGGACCTGCTCTTCAGGTATGTAAAGTGGAGGGGAGGGTTTGTTGTAAGTTAGGAGGAGATGAGGTTCGCTATCTCTGGGGGATCAGTGTGTATGATACTGATGGCCACCAGTTCTGCTCATACTTGGGTCCCACCCTTTAGGTTACGCACCCACAGATATCTTTTAATAAATACTCACAGACAACATGCGCACGCGCGTACATACATAAAGACACGTGTATGTAGAATTACCACAGACGGCATCCTAGATATTTAGCAAAGAAACTGCACACACCTATACAAAAGCCATTTGATGAGCAAAATTGCAGGAGAGTTAGATGTGTGATTGTACTCACAAGTGGATGAATAAGGTGTGAAGCAGTATTACATTGTTTTTATTGTTAGACTCAAAAGTTATTTGGTTCTTCTAAAACACACCATTTGTGTAAGCACCTTTCATACATGCATGTTCTTTTAATAATAAACACCCCAAAACCAAATTTAATACTCAGTTATAAATGCTTAGTCCTCCAACTGGACAACACTATTAAATTTATGCAGATAAAAAAAGAAAAATGTTACACATTTAAAGGCTGGATTCAAAGCAGTATAACAATCACCTGCCACATAATTTTGATATATGTATATATGTATATATATATATATATATATATATATATATATATATATTTTTTTTTTTTTTTTTTTTTAAGGGAGTCTTCTTGAATATTGCTAAAGCTTACACCAAATGACTGCTATATTTCCTATTTAACACTCTTATTTTAACCAAACAAAATACAGGTGCAAAGTAAAAGTAAAAACGTGTTCTCCATTCAAATATGCTCCTCTTAAGAATGCAAACTGGTAAACAGCCCATTTAACGGCAATGATTTGCCACAGTTACCAGCACTCTGGCAATGTCCAATTAGGCATCAGTCTTCTCTTTTTCTACAGTAGAATAAATAACTTCATTACGCTCAACTGTCCAGATTTTTGCAGAATGTCCAGATTTTTTTTATTTATATTTCTGGTTTGTTTGTCAAAAAATGTATGGCTTTCAGGCAAATCATTGAGGATTGAGGTCACAAAATATTGACAGACATTTGCATATCAGATTTCATATCCTTCAGAAAAATGCATACCCCATTACTTGCGGTTTTCTCCAGATTTCTTGTGCGAAGAGGTTGAGAGGTACCAATAACTTACAGCAATTTTTTCTCTCTCAATCTCTGTCTGTCCTTTAGCACCAGTATTCCCATACAATGGTTCAGAGAGAGATAAATTGATCTCCCCCTCCTCCCAAAAGAAAGAAAAATATATGCCAAGAAAAACAGTCTTGCATTATATTCAAAAGCAAAGCTTCAGATCGCTACAGATTTGCTTTCCATTTTCATTCTGTTTTTTTTTTTATGCAGCCTTTATTTTGATAATCTTTACAAACACAATGGGAAATGAATACAATGCCATAGCTAGCAGAAGCTTTGCTTTTGAGTATAATAAGAGATGCTGTAAATCCTGCACCATTCCTGCATACCACACGCTTGGCACACATTGAGTCAAAATGTACAATAAAGTGTGCAGGCAGTTAGGGACTTTACAATTTTCAAATATAACAAAAGATGAAAAAATTATATAGTTAATAATAGCCCTACAACATTAAACAGCTAAAGGATCGGAAAATGCCATTTTTGTGACTGCTGTTCCCATGCCAACCACATTTGGCTACTAGCAAATACGAAGCAGTGAAGCAGGGAATTCAAGTGCAGCTGTGCCTTATTCCAGAGAGAATTAAAACAGGACTGGAATACAGGTTTGCACTCATAAAGGAAGTTATTATTGTGGGTGGTATTTTTGAACATCATTAACAATGTCACAAATATGGAGGGGATTTGCTAAGTGGGTGGCAGTGTTTCTGCTTTGGTCCAAGGCACAAATACGATTTTAGCAATGAAAGAGAGTGTCCCTTTAAACTGACAGAGCTGGTTTCTGTTTACCTGTTCCATTTTGTTTTCTGCTTTGAGAAATCTGTTTGGTCTGTGTCTTGTGTTTGTCTAATGCAGACAAACACTTGAATTACACTGCCTGCACATGTCATTTTTTATGGCTTAGTTTCTTTCATGAGTGCTAGCTAAATACACAAAGCATATCTGTTCCCTTGTCTTTTCAGGAAATACTTAAGGCCTGCAAAAACTACAAGCACTACTGGTGACTGCCTGCTGGTGATTTGAAATAAATACTCAAGAAAAGTAATCCTATCTTTTTGTATGCGATGTGTAGTTGCTTAAAGTGATAAAGCTGCTTTCTGTTTTACCTCTCCCATTCATTTTTCTGTTTTGAGAAATCTGTTTAGCTTGGTGTGTATGTTCTATTTAGCATATAGACACTTAAATTACCCAGGCTGCATGAACACATTGGTTAGTAATTGTGAGTGATTCTTAAATGCTCAGACTACATTTTTGGCCTTGTCTTTTCTGATAAGACTCAAGGCCTGAAAAAAACTACAGGCACTACTGATGACTCCCTGCTGGTGATTTGAAACCAATTAGCAAGGTAAGTGACCTTATCTCTTGTTTGTCTGATGTGTTGTCGCTTAAATCGATAGAACTAATTTTTATTTTACCTGTTCAATATTTTTCTGTTGTCAGAAATCAGTTTGCCTTGGCTTTTTATTTCTATATGGCAGATAGAAACTTAAATTACCCAGGCTACTCATTTCATGTGTGTTTTTTCCCATTGGTTAGTTTGTTTCTTGTGTGACTCTTGTATACACAAAGTATATCTGTAGCCTTGTTTTTACTGGTAGGGCACAAGGCTTGCAAAAACTACAAAGCCTGCTTATGATTTGAAGCAAGGAAAGTAATCCCAACTTTTTTGGGTCTGATGTGTTGTTGCTTAAACTGATAAAGATGATTTATGTTTCACCTGTTTCATTTTGTTTTCTGTTATGAGAAATATGTTTGGCTTGATATTTTTGTTCTTTGTGGCAGATAGGCACTTAAAGTACTACGGGTGCATATTTTGTGTCTTTCCTTATTTGTTAGTTTCTTGAATGATACTTAAATACCAATAAGATTATCTGTGGCCTTGTCTTTTCTAATAAGACTCAAAGCCTGCAAAAAACACATTCACTCTCTGTAACTCCATGCTGGTGATTTAAAAGAAATAAGCAAGGAAAGTAATCCTCTCTCTTTTTGTGTCTATCTTGTTGCTTACACTGATATAGCGGTTTCTGTTTTACCTGTTCCATCTCTTTTCTTGTTTTGAGAAATCTATTTTTGGCCTGGTGTTTTTGTTTTATGTGCATATAGACATTTAAAATGATCAATGCAGTGCATTTCATGTATTTGTTTAATTAATTTGTTTCTTGAGTGGATACTTAATAAAGATTATTTTTAAAGGCATGAAAATGTGCTTTTCATTTCAAACAAAAAAGTGTTCACATGTATCTTTATGCTTGTGAACACTTTTTTGTGTGAAAATAAAAGTGCATTTTGAAGCATTTAAAAATATAAAGTTTTAAATATTCCTTCAGAATGCAGAAGACTAAATGTAGTAAGCCTTGTTTACTGCATTAATATTCACAGGCAGGTAGGGAACGGTGTGATCATTCTGGGTTCCAGCTCCATTAATTCTGGATGAACATAGGTAAGTAATGGTAATTATGTCTGACAAGACTCAAGGTCTGCAGAAACTAAAAGCACATTTGGTGACTCCCTATTGGTGATTTGAAGGAAACAAGCAAGGAATGTAATCTTATCTGTTTTGTGTGTGTGTCTTATGTGTTGTTGCTTAAACAGAGCTGCTTTATGTTTGTTTTAACTATTCCATTTTGGTTTCTGTTTTGCTGAGATTTTTTTTCTATATGGCAGATAAGTTGCACATTTAAATTTTTTTTCCATTGGTTAGTTTACTTCGTGATTGATACTTAAATACACAGAATATACCTGTGGTCTTCACTTTTCTGATAAGACTCAAGGCCTGCAAAAACTACAACCACTGTCGCTGACTCCCTCCTGGCAATTTAAAACAAATAAGCATGGAAAGTAATCCTATCTCCTTTTGTATCTGATGTGTAGTTGCTTAAACTGACAGAGTTGCTTTCTGTTTTACCTGTTCCGTTCTGCTTTCTGTTTTGGGAAATCTGCCTGGCCTAGTGTTTTTGTTCTGTTGCAGATAGACACTTTAATGACCCAGGCTGCATATTTCATGTGCCTTTGTCATTGGTTAGTTTGTTTCTTGAGTGATACTTAAATACACAATGTATATCTGTGGCCTTGTCAGTTTTGATATAACTCAAAATCTACAAAAACTACAAACACTTTTAGTGACTAATGTGTAGTTGCTTAAACTGACAGAGCTGTTTTCTGTTTTACTTATTCCATTTTGTTTTCTGTTTTGAGAAATCTGTTTGATGTGGTGTTTTGTTCTATGTAGCAGACAGACACTTAAATTACAAAAGTTGTGCATTTCATAAGTTTATTTTTTTATTGCTTAGTTTGTTTCCTGAGTGATATTTAAAATAATAGAGTATGCCTCTAGCCTTATCTTTTCTATGCCTGAGCAGCAAAAATTATAAGCACTTTTTTGTAGACTTTCTGCTGGTGGTTTGAAACAAGTACACAAGGAAGTTAATCCTGTCTCTTGTTGTGACTGATATGTATTTGCTTTAACTGATATAGTTACTTTCTGTTTTACGAGTTCCACATTGTTTTCTGTTTTGAAAAATTAGTTTTGCTGTGTGATTTTGTTCTATTTGGCAGATATTCAGTTAAATTACACAGGCTGCACATTTCGAGTGGTTTTTTTTTGTTTTTTTTTTCCATTGGTTAGTTTGTTTCTTGAGTGATGCTTAAATACACATAAATATCTGTGGACTTGTCGTTACTGATATAACTAAAGCTCTACAAAAAATGCAAGTGATGATGCTGACTCCCTGCCAGTGACTTGAATGTACAATTGGCTTAAGTATTGGTGTCATTCAAAGGGGATCCAATGCCTATCAGCTTGGGATGATATGCACGACAAGCCACGATGCTTTGCTAGGGACGGCTTGCACCTGTCACCCCTGGGCTTTCGGATATTGGCAAAGGCTCTTGCTACCCCCATAGTGCCTTTTTTAGGCAAGGCTCAAAAGACAAACCCACCTCCATAGGTATCACAAGGGATAAGAAACTAAGAGTAATGCTACTCAATGCTAGAAGTCTAAACCTCAAGATGCACGCACTCGAAACTCTCCTTAGCATGGAGAACATCGATATCTGTGCAGTAACAGAAACCTGGTTCAGGGGTCCCGAGAGCACCCCAGCACTACCAGGTTATACCTCATACCATGTTTTTCGGCCCCAAAACTTGGACCGAACCACAAAAGGAGGGGGAGTATCAATATTCATCAAAGATACCCACACCTCCAGGTTGGTGGCAAAGCACGAAACATCAGAGACTATCCATGTGCAACTAACAGTGGGTAAAACTGCCTTCCAGCTTATAGCCTGCTACAGACCACCCTCCCAAACCCAGGAACCCCACTCAGCCTTCCTGAGAACACTGGAAAATATGAAGGTCTCTCCGAACACCATTATATTGGGTGACTTCAACTACCCAAACATAGATTGGGAGCATTACTCTAGCTCCAACACCCTTGCTCAAAGGTTCCTAGAATTCATAAACTCAAATGCTATGGAACAACTTGTTACCACTCCCACAAGAGGGGAAAACATACTGGACCTGATCATCACCAACATGGGGACTCTATGCTCCAGACCAGAAGTGTATCCTCACTGGTAAGATCAGACCATAAACTGATCTCACTGGATATTCACATCCTGACCCCACCCCCTGCCCAGAAAACCACAGTGAAAAACTTCTCTAAAGCAAATTTCACACTCCTCAAAACTGAGGTGGAATCCTTCAAAGCCCCGGGCCTGTGGAAAATACGGCCCAGACCGCAGAATCCTTTATAAATGCATTCTATGAACACCTTCAGGACTGCATGGATCATGCAATCCCAAATAAAACCAAGACCCAATCCTCCAAAGGCAGACGACCTGTCTGGTGGACCCCAGCCATAAACAAACTATACAATAGAAGGAGGAAGCTACTACATGATAGAGCAAAATCCCAAAAAGGGAAGGCATCTCTGGTCAGTATTAGCAAAAAACTAAGGGCACTCATAAAATCGTCAAAGGCCAGCTTCGAGAGAAAAATTGCACAGGACACTAAGGATAATCACAAGGCTTTCTTTAGTTATGTTAGGAACCTGGGTGGGAATTCCCAGATATGCTCAGAATTAGTCCAAAATGACAAAAAACACACTGATCCCACAGACATTGCCAACATCCTAGCTGACAGGTTCAGCGCAAACTTCTCCCCCCCCATCCCCACCAAAAGGGCAAATATCTATCACAGCAGAGTGCTGCCCCCCTGACATCTCAGATGCTCAGGTGGGAGCCGCCCTCTCCAAAGCAAAAAACACAGCATCAATGGGACCAGACGGTGTCCCAGGCTGCGTCCTACATGAACTCCAAGAAGAGCTAAACCCAAACATAAAACTACTGTTCAATCTCAGCCTTACTACAGGATATGTACCCAAAGAGTGGCGTATAGCAACAGTGGTCCCACTCCACAAAGGTGGTGCCTCAACGGACCCTGGAAACTATCACCCCATAAGCCTGACTAGCTTGGTCTGCAAAGCTATGGAAAGGATCATCATGGACCTCATAAATAAAGATATTGGGGACCTACAGACACTGGATCCTACCCAGTTTGGCTTTGTTAAGGGCAGATCCTGCCTCTTAAACCTGGTTGACTTCTTTGAAACAGTCACCAAGGCCATTGACGAAGGGAAGGTGGTCCACACAGCCTATCTGGACCTCGCAAAAGCCTTCGATACAATACCCCACTCGGGCATTATAGATAAGCTCACCAGCTTAAATATAAACCCCTATGTCACTAGATGGGTTGCAAACTGGCTCAAGGACAGAACCCACATGGTTAGAATTGCTGGAGCCATGTCAGACTCCAAACCAGTTACAAGTGGCATCCCACAAGGCTCAGTCCTGGGACCTCTCTTGTTTGGTATATATTTCTCGGAGGTACAGGCCAACACGGAAGGACTGTGGCTGACCAAGTTTGCAGATGATTGCAAACTGGGCGCCATAATCGACTCTCCAGCCGACACAAGCATCCTCCAAAAGGGCCTCGTAGAAACAGACAACTGGTGCCAGAGCCATGGCCTCAAGCTAAATGCCAAAAAGTGTATAGTCATCCCCTTTGGCAAAAACAAAGTGCCCACAAATTACCACATAGGTGGTAATCCATTAAGTACAGAAGAAGTAATTAGGGACCTGGGGACCCAAGTTGATAGCAATCTCTCATTTGACAACCACGTGGCCAAAGTGGTTAGAAAAACATTTTATATAGCCCACCTAATCATGAAGGGATTCACATCTAGATTAGGGGAGGTCATCGTGCCTCTTTACTCATCCTTCATCAGGCCCATAATTGAGTACAATGCCCCTTTTGGGATGTACCTTACCAAACACCTGCAGCAACTGGAAAGACCCCAAAAGTACCTCACCAAGAGGATCAAAGGGCTCAAACAGATGCCATATGCTGCCCGGTTAAAGAAACTCCAGCTCTACTCAGTGGCATACCCCCTGCTCAGAGGTGACCTGTGCCTGACGTATAAGGCCATGTCCAACCCGGAATTAAGGGACATGCTGCACCTCAGAAAATCCAAATCCCATCGAGCTACACGCTCGAGAGACTTGAACCTCAGCACTGAAATAAATAGGACATGCTGGAGGGACAGATTCATAACCCAGAGGCTCCCTTCACTCTGGAATAAAATCCCAGTCCAGGTTAGGCAGAGTCCCTCATTGACTCTTTTCAAGAGAAATCTTGATGAGTGGATGGGAGATCGTAGGTTTACCCCGGGTATCACTTCTGTGTCACTGTTAGACAGAGGCACAGTATACTAACCTCGAAAAAGGGCATAGCAAAATTAATTTAAAATGGGTGGCAAAAGCCAAACATACTCTGGCTAGGCTTATAAATGCCCTAGGGCAGATAGCCTAGTATGAACCTATGAACCTATGAACCTATGAAGAAGCAAGGAAAGTGGTATTATCTCTTTTATGTCTGATGTGTTGTTTCTTGAACTGGCGGAGTTGCTTTTTGTTTTACTTATTCCATTTTTTCTGTTTTGAGAAATCTGTTTGGTCTGTTTTTCTTATGTGGAATACAGACACTCATATTACCAAGGTTACAGTTTTCACATTTTATTATTATTGTTGTTGATGTTGATTAGTTTGTTTCATGAGTGATAATTAAATACAGAGTATATATGTGGCTGTATCTTTATCGATAATACTCAAGCCTTCAAAAACTATAAGCACTGTTGGTGACTCCCTGCCAGTTTCTAGAAAGTAGTAAGTAAGGAAAGTAATGTTATACTCTTTTTATATCTTATGAGCTGTTACTTAAAGATAAAATTCTGCTTTCTATTTTTTTTTTTTGTTATGAAAAATCTGTTTGGTCTGGTGTGGTTTTTTTTTTTTGTTTTGTTTTGTTTTTCTGTGTGGCAGATTTACACCTAAATTGCCCAGGTTGCACATTTTTCATCCTTTTTTTCCATAGGTTAGCTTGTTTTATAGTAATGCTTTCATACAGAGGATATATTTGTGGCCTTCTCTTTTCTGATAAGACTGAAGGCATGGAAAAACTACAAGCACTGTTGGTGACTGCCTGCTGGTTTCATTAATTTGTTTATTCAGTAATACTTAAAAAGATCAGTTTTAAAGGCATGAAAATGTACTTTTCATTTCAGACAAAAAGTTGTTCGCACTCATCTTTATGCTTGCAAACACTTTTTTGTATGAAAAGAAAAGTGCATTTTGAAGCCTTTAAAAAATAAAGTTTTAAATATTGCCTCAGGATGTGTAAGACTAAATGCACTAAGCCTTGTTTACTGCATTAAAATTCATAGGATGACAGGGAGCTGTGTTGTCATTCTGGGTTCCAGCTCCATTAATGCATAGATAAGTAATTGTAATTTAGTTATGTAATTGCCAGTCTGTTAAATTAACAGTCTGACAATTATATCACTAATTTACAATTTCTTACCTGTGCTAATCCAGTAGCATTACAGTTGGAACCTGGAATGACATAATCACTCTTTGCCCTCCTGTGAATGTTAATGTGGTAAACATGATTTATTGCATTTAGTCTTCAGCATTTAGAAGCAATATTTTAAAAACTGATTTTTAATTCATGGGTCCAAAATGTTTTGGTTTTCTATAAAAAAGTGCACACAAACACTTTTTTATACAAAAAACAAAGGGCATTTTACATGTTTAGACATGATTTTTAAATACATAGACTATACGTGTGGCCTTGTCCTTTCCGATAAGACTCAAGGCCTCAAAAATGGCAAGCCCTGTTGATGATTCCCTGCTAGTGATTTGAAACAAAAAAGCAATGAAAGTGATTTTCTCTCTCTCTGTGTCTGAAATGCATTTGCTTAAACTGATAGAGCTGCTTTTTATTTTACCTGTTCCATTTTTTGTCTGTTTTGAAAAATCTTTTTGGCTTGGTGTTTTTGTTCTGTGTGACAGATAACTTAAATTAATCATGCTGCACATTTAACATGTTTTTTTTCAAATGGTTAGATTGTTTCTTAACTAATATTTAAATACACTGAGTATATATGTGGCCTTGCCTTTTCTGATAAGACTCAAGGTCTGCAGAAACTACAAGCACTGTTTGGTGATTTGAAAGAAAGAAGCAAGGAATGTAATCTAATCTCTTTTTGGGTCTGATCTTTTGTTGCTTAATCTGATAGAAATGCTTTCTGTTTTACCTGCTCCATTGTGTTTTTTTTGTTTGAGAAATCTGTTTGGCCTGGTATACTTGTTGCATTGTTTTCTCTGATAAGACTCAAGGTCTGGGAGAATTACAAGCACTGTTGGTGGCTCTTCTATTGTTGATTGAAACAAAGCAGCAAGGAAAATAGTCCTATCTACTTTTGTTTCTGAAGTGTAGTTGCTTAAACTGATAGAGCTGCTTTCTGTTACCTGTTCCATTTTTTTATTTTAAAAAATTGCCTGTTTTTTGTTGTTCTTTTTGAGAGTTAGAAACTTAAATTACCTAGGCTGCACATTTCTCATACTTTTTGTCATTGGATAGTTTGTTGCTTGAGTGTTACTTCAAGACAAACAGTATATCTGTGGCCTTGCTTTTTTTATGACAAGGCACTAGGTCTGCAAAAACTACAAGTGCTATTGTTGAATTCTGTGTTAGTGATCTGAAACAAAGAAGCAATGAAAAATCCTATCTCTTCTTGTGACTAACATGTCATTGCTTAAACTGATGGAGCTGCTTTCTGTTTTACATGTCCCATTTTGTTTTTTGTTTTGAGAAATCTGTTTGGTCTAGTGTTTTTCTGTGTGTGGCAGACAGATACTTAAATTACCCAGGCTGCATATTTCATGTTTTTTCCCATTGGTTATTTTGTTTTTTGAGTGATACTTACATAAAAAGAGTATACCTGTGGCAATGTCTTCTCTGATAAGACTCAAAGTCTTCAAAAACAAGTATGTGACTCCCTTCTGGTAACTTAAAACAAATAAGTAATAAAAGTAGTCCTAGTTCTTTGTTTCTGGTGTGTAGTTGCTTAAACTGATAGAGCTGCTTTCTGTTTACCGCTTCCATTTTGTTTTTTATTTTAAGAAATTTATTTGGCCTGGTGTTTTTGTTCTTTGTGGGAGATGGAAACTTAAATTACCCAGGCCACACAGTTCACATGCTTTTTTTCACTGGTTATTTTGTTTCTTGAGTGATAAATAAGCAAAGTATATACACTTGAGTCATTGTCTTCTGCCATAAGACTAAATGCCTGGAAAAAAAAGATTACAGCATGAAAAGTAATACTTTGTCTTTTTATGTTTGATGTGTAGTTGTTTAAACTGATAACGTTGCTTTCTATTTTTGTTTTCTGTTTTGGGAAATCTGTTTGGCCTGTTTTTTTTGTGTTTTTTACTTTGTGCCAGTCACTTAAATTACCCATGCTGCACATTTCAACTTTTTTTAAATTAGTTATTTTGTTGATTGAGAGATACTTAAACAGAGTACATTTATGGTCTTGTCTTCTCTTTTAAGACTCAAAGTTTGCAAACACTACAAGCATTGTTGATAATTTCCTGCTAGTGATTTGAAGCAAAGAAAAAAGGAAAGTAATCCTATCTTTTCTGTGTCTGATGTGTCATTATTTAAACTGATAGAGCTGCTTTCTGTTCTATTTTATTTTCGGTTTTGAGAAATCTGTTTGGCCTGGTGTTTTTATCATATGTGGAAAACAAAAAGTTAAAGTATTCAGCCTACACATTTCAAATGTTTTTTTTTTTTTTTCCACGATTAGTCTGCTTTTTGAGCTATACTTAAATACAAACAGTATAAGACTCAAGGCCTGCAAAACTAACAGCAATGTTGGTGACTACCCACTGGTTATTTAAAAAGTAAGAAAAGTGTGCCTTCTATTTTTATGTTGAAGGTGCCATTGCTTAAATTGACATAGCTGCTTTCTGCTTTACCTGTTTCATTTCTGTTTTCCATTTTGAGAAAGCTGTTTGTTCTGGAGGTTTTGTTCTATGTGGTAGATAAACCCTTAAATTATCCAGAATGCACATTTTATTATTTTTTTTTTATTGATTAGTTTGTTTCTTGAGTAATACCTAAATAAACAGAGTATATCTATGACATTGTCTTCTCTGATAAGACTCAAGGTCTGCGAAAACAACAAGTACTGCTGGTGATTTGAAACAAAGAATCAAGGAAAGCAATATTATGACCTTTTGTTTCTGTTCTATAGTTGCTTAACTCATTGCTTCCTTCAAGAGTATAGTCATTAGGAAAGCAGACTTCCTATGTATCCTGTAGGTCTCTACAGGTGACATCAATGTAATCATGAAATTAGTAATTTTGTTACTGTTTTCAAAGTCGAACTTCTGAAGTTCTGACAAAGGTACATACATAAAACTAAGGCAGCAAGATAGCATCGGCAAACTGACATGATTTTCTAAGCATAACAATGAAATGAGGAAGCGGTGCAAAAACTTTATTCCAAACAGACAAGCACTTTTATTTCAATTACCATCCAAAATGAGACTTCATCAGATCTAACACTCTTCAGCAAACATAATATAAATAGTGGTAATTAATCACGTGCCAATAATAAGCACAACTGCAATGAAGTAAAAGAAAATGTATAAAAAAACTGACTGTGAAAAACAAACTTAAAAATATAAACAGAATATTAACAAAGGTATAAATTCATCTCATTTAAGATTTCAATTTTAAAAGACATCCAATAAAAGCCAGGTCATTTATACCAGGACAACCCACAGAATTAAAGTGTAAAATCCAGAACAGTTCCTGTTTCTCCAAAAATAATTCCCAAGCTCCTCTCCTATAGTTATGAACTGTTCAATCACAAGAAATGTCAAATAATGTTGTTGTTGACATTCTAAAATGTACCATTACAAAGCATTTGAAGTTTTTTTTGTTTTGGTGATTGTACAGCCTGTCTCTTAACATAAATTCGTTCTTACCAAAATAAAAAGCTGAACATTGTTGACACAATGCAGCATATACACTTCCTCTAGTATTGCAATTAAACTTACCCCTCATTTTAAAAGAAATACAATTAATGTAAAAAAAAACTCACCTACATAAATATATTTACAAAAGGGGCAACACCCACATTTGTTCATGTAATTGTGAGTACTCACGATATTCCCAGAACACAGTTCAATCAAATTCTGAAAATTGGGTCCTTTTTTGTACACAAAGGTACAAATTTATCCCTTCGTGTCTGGTCTTCATTTAGTAAAACCAAGTTATTAATGATAATATTTCTAACTGTGAAAGGTAGTGACAAAGGAAGTCATAAAATTCTGTCTATTAACTTGGTCTGAGATGGAAACAGACTCTGGTATTATATACCTTACATCAGACTGTCAGACATACATTGGATGGGGTAAAATAACAACTGTCTCTTTCATACAACTTCATCCCTGAAATAGTCAATAAAATCCTTAGGATAGTGCCTTCTCAGAAACATTCTAGTCAATACATCACATTCCATTAAAAACTCTTCAAATAATGTAACCAATTGGGCTGCTATAACAAATTGTCCCTTGACAGATTGTTTTTCTGACTAAGGGTTTGGGAGCTGTTAACATGTAAAAACATGTTGGAATATGTAGGTTTGTGGTATATTTTAGAGGTGTAAACTTTGTGGATGGTATCTTTTTCAAGTAAACCATCTAAATAATGTATAGCACTCTCTCTGTTTCATAAGAAAATTTCAAAAAAGAAATGGTACCATTAATTTAATCAATAAGTTCAGGAATTATGTCTTTACTCTTCTTCCAAACAATAAATATATTGTCCAGTTATCTTAAACAACAAATATCGATCTTCCCATTCCAACATCAGAAATTTGGAAGACTCCACAGATTTATTACAGGCAGTTAAGCGCTTTCATCCCCAAATGGGACTTCTTTAGAAGCTTCTCCCCTAATATTGTGAGCAACCTATTCGATCACAAGAAATTTAAAATAATGTCTCTGGCATTCTAAAAAGTGCTGATACAAAGCATTTGTATATGCTGTATTGTGTCAACAATGTTCAGCTTTTTATATTGGTAAGACCGAATGCAGGTAAAGAGACATGATGTACAAATACCGATAGGAAATTAAAAAGAAAAAAACTACAAATGCTTTGTATCTGCACCTTTGAGGATGTCATGGACATTGTTTTAAATTCCTTGTGATTGAACAGGATGTTCACAATATTTGAGGAGGAGCTTGGAAATTACTTTTAGACAAATGGGAACTGATCTGGATTTTATACTTTAATTCTGTGGGTTGGCCCAGTATTAATGACCTGGCTTCTGTGGATTTATTTTAAAACTGAAATCTTTAATGAGATGAATTTATACCTGTGTTAATATTCCTGTATTTTATAGCTCTGTTTATATTTTTAAGTTTGTGTTTCATGGTCAGTGTTTTATACATTTTATTTTACTTCATTGAACTTGTGCTTATTATTGGCACATGATTAATTATTACCACTATTTATGTTTGCTGAAGTACATCAGATCTGATGAAGTCTCATTTTGGATGGTAACTGAGATGAAAGTGCTCGTCTATTTGGAATAAAGTTTGTTCTCTGCTTCCTGGTCTCGGGTTTATATTTTGGAGTTTGTCTACAGTTTGTACCTTTTCATAACATTGAAATGGTAAGCACAAGATGTGCAGAGATGGATTTATTAAGGACAGTTTGTGAAATATGAAAAATAGTTCCATGTTTACATTAATAATGCAAAAATAGTAAGTGATGCCATCATATTGGAGTAGAGCATTTAGACAGTGGGTGTTAGTAAAAAATTACATTAAAACATGGTAGATTATTTATTTATTTTACATTTGTTAACCGGGGGTGTCTGACTCAGCCAAAAAGCCCCTTTTTCAGCAGAGGCCCGGAGAGAAAAGCTCCACATAGAAAAATTACAGATACATTTAGATATTTGGACATGATCAGTAGTTGTTGTTGTTGTTGTTGTTGTTGTGTCTTTCGGCTTTTCCCGGTTAGGGGTTGCCACAGCGGAACTCTGGTCCAGTAATGATTGGCAGTTAATTATTACATACCGAGTTGCCAGCTCTGCCGCACAACCTTCAACGAACATATGCCCATTCACGCATGTCTCCACGCAGAAGACGCTCTAGCAGAGAATCGAACCGGACAGCATCTTACTGTGAGGTGACAATGCTACCGCAGCACCACCTCCGCAGTATACACACAAATTACAATAGACATGTTTTTACAGTGGTATGCAGCACACCAACAGTTACAGTGGAGAGAACAAACAAGAAAATATTAATTTAAAAATAAAGGTAATTAATAGATTTGTAGTGTACAGCTGAAATTTGGAACATAGGTAGAATACATACATACATAGTATACAGGTACAGCACATACACTGTACATTAGCCAGTGTTTGTGAGTAAGACTGAAAACTATTATCAAGTACTCTAGGTTTAGTATTTGTACCTTATCTGCTTTCACTAGCCTGGGGATCAGTCATGACACTGCCAACTTTGCTTGAGATGTTGCCTAATAAGGGTTTTAAAGGAAGCTTTGGACAATGTGTTTTGTATGCTAGTGGGGAGAGAGTTCCTTTTATAGCCACTGAACTACGATATAGTGTGTCTCCAAAGCTATTGTAGCTGTTGGTGACATCTAGTAGTAGTTTGCTTGATGATTTAAGAGGCCTTTTGGCTGAATGATGTTGTACTAGGTTTTTAAGGGCAGGAAACTTATTGGGGAGGTAATAGATAGAATGACAGAGGCAGAGCTGATTGTAGGTTAGGAGGTTGAGCAGTTCAAGCCAGTGGACCTGTCTCAAAGCAATACAGTGATGAGGTATATATGAGCAATTTGTAGCAAAGTGGGCAATTCTGTTAAGCAGGCTTTCATTTTGCTTAGTTCGGTTTTGTTGAGATTAGTAAACAAAATACAGCTTTTCTTTCCTAAATCTGCAATGTGAAATTTGTATGTACAGACAGATCTTTGATACTAACACCAGTGTGTCTAGCCCATTGTCTACCAAAGAGAAATCATATTTTACATTTTTAATGTACATATTTACCGAATATTATAAATGTAATGAACTGTGTTTTCAGTAGAGGATTATGGAAAAAATGTCTCAGGAAGGAAGTGGTTTCCTGGCATAGAAGATATCAAGAAGCAAAGGTGTTAATTATCCTCTTGCTATTAAAGATTAAATGAGTTAAACTGATTGAGCTGTTTTAAATTTTACCTGATCCATCTTGTTGTCCATTTTAAGAAATATGCTTGGCCTGGTGTTTCTATTCTAAGAAGCAAAAACACAGACTACACAGACTGCATTATTTCATGTTTTTTCCACTGGTTAGTTTGTTTCTTGAGTGATACTTAGATACACAGAGTATATTTGTGGCCTCTTCTTTTCTGATAAGACTCAAACCCTGCAAAATTAAAGGAAAACGCCACCTTAGAACTCACATGCTTCTTTTACAATTTGTATGTGTGTCCCTCAAAATGGCAGATGATGGGGCCTGCCTTGGTAATGTGATCTTGTTTTCTTGCTTTCATTCCTTCTTCCCAGAATACATTTCAAGTCCTCTTTATATTACTCATGCTAGACATAAGGAAGTATGGTTGTTTTCTCATGCCATTGAGATAAAATGGCAGGACTGTGAAGCACTGTCAACTAAACACACCTTATGTAAGACAGCTACTTCTACATTTCCCTGACTGAGCCTCATTTATGTGTCTGTCAGAGCTTGTTATACACTATAAATAGCTATTAGTTACTTCTGGCAAAAGAAAGAAGGTAAATAGCAAACTTTTGTAATGGGATGTTTTGTAGTTCTAAAAGAATTGACAGACCCCCACACACTCTCATGATGAGGTGTGAAAATTCTCACTGCAGTAAATGATCCTTGCTGTACATTTACACGTGATAAGTAGTAGGACTCCAAACTAAGTCTGTTTGCTACTTCCCAATGCCTTCAGTGGGAAGATTTTTTTCCTCAGTCATGAATGATGCAGAATTAAAATGTGATTTACTAGTTCCTTAATTATTTCTGTTATGTTCATCCTTCTGTTTTGCTATTTCATATTTATTTATGCTTTAGTAACCAAGAAAGTGAACTGGTTGCAGGACCATTTTCAGCCATGACTTTGGTTACACTGGCAAAGAGAATAACAAGTGTTAAATACATGTAGAAATACAAAGAAAAAAATACTGACACAATGACATTGAACAAGATTGCATGTGCAACACATAGCCAATGCATGACAGTATCCAAGCCAAGTAAAAAGTTAACAATTATTGGAATGTATACATTAATAATGCTTAACTCTACTATTTTTTATTATAAATAATGAATTGTATGCACCCATATTGCATGCGCACACACACACACAAACACACATATATATATATATATATATATATATGCCTATACATATATATGGGTCTGCTTCAAATGAGTGAAAGCTGACATCAACACTCATTTAATCAAAACGAGTTTGCCGAATATGCACATCATTGAATCCTGGAACATCAACAATAGGTTATTGACATGTAGTTAGTTGCACACTATTAACCCACCTGTAAGTATGCCCTTTCCTTCATGGTAGTGTGATCTCAAAGTTGTTATATTTAATTTCAGAAGGGTGTGGGGCATGGGAGGTACAGGGGGATCACCCCCTCTGCATAAATGGTGTTATTTAGTTATTGTAGTGTTTTTATTATATTTTGGACTCCTGCTTCTTTAAGGACTTGTAGAGTTATGGGAAGATGTCATAGTGGATGGTCTGTGTGCAATGTAGGGTGAGTTCTTTATTTATGTACATGTTTGGGATGTTTTACTTGGTTTATTATACTATTATATATGTATGTATGTGTGTGTATATATATATATATCATGTGTGTGTGTGTGTAAGTTTATGTATAATTGTTTATGTATAAAGTACATGTGTACAAAATCATGAGTGTGTGTGTAATGGAGAACTAGATTATATGCTTGTGTGAGTACTTCATGTCCTTTCAATAAAAACAATTAAAAATGGAAATTTTGTGCAACTGTATATGTCTGTCTACACACACACACACACACACACACACACACACACACACACACACACACACACACACACACACACACACACACACACACACACACACACACACACACACACACACACACACACACACACACACACACACACACACACACACACACATTTGTGTCTAGTTTAGATAATTAAAGTACCACTTACCTGACTTTCATAATGCTTAGATGACTTAACCAACAGCCTCATTTCAATGACCTCTTGGAACGCCAACTGGAAACACCAGGTAAGAAACACACTTGGCCACAATGTTGAACATTGCCCCTTACCTTGCTGTAGTGTGATCTCTGAGTTGGTATATTTAATTGGGGGTGTGGGGGTACAGCCCCCCACATAGGTGGGTTTAATTTGCTTTGGTTAATTTATTTCATAATGTGGCCAAGTGGTTAATTACCTGGAGTTTCCAGTTGGTGTTCCAAGAGGTCATTAGTTAAATCATCTAGGCATTATGAAAGTTGGGTAAGTAGTATTTTGATTATCTAAAATAGACCCATATTGTAGGGAAAAAAGAAACCTAAAGATTGAGTTAAGCTGTAGGAGAGGGCAGAGTTTTCCTTTAACAAGAGCTGTGGGTGATTCTCTGCTGTTGAATTGAAACAAAAAAGCAAGAAAAGTAATCCTATATCTCATTTTGTGGCTGATGTATAGTTGCTTAAACTGTTAGAACCACTTTCTGTTTTATCCGTTCCATTTTGTTTTCTGTTTTGAGAAATATCTCTGCCTTGTTGTTGTCCTATGTGGCAGACATACAGTTAAATTACCCTAGCTGCACATTTCAAGTTTTTCCATTACTTAATTTGTTCACTGATTGCTACTCTGTCTTTTCTGATAAGAAAGAAGTAGGGGAGGCTCATGCTATTGGACTGCAGGACTGCAGCCCCCTCAGCTGTAAAATGAAGACAACAGAATTGTAAAATAATGAGCTGAGAGTCCTGGAACTGTGCATATGTTCTTCATAAATTCCTATATGGACTGCCGTTTAACCAGTCCGAATTATAAAGAGAAGGCATCAGTGTACAGATGCCCAGAAGTCTATGCGGTTTGTAACCGTACAGACTGGAAAGAGATTGGGCTGCAACATCTGCAGTCATGTACATGGATGGATAGCAACTGATTGGCTCCCAGGAAGGAGATTTGTATTTGGTGCTCTCGCTGCAGGGAATTGGGTTCAGAAGCTGCAAGCAAATATGCAGGTACTTGTGTGTGTATTTGGTTCACTGCAAGGGAAGAGTGTGATTGTGTGTGTGTGTGTGTGTGTGTGTTTGTTTGTGTATGTGAGAAATGCCTCAGTTAAATATACCTGGTGGCTAGCATTACTCAGGCACAAACCCTGTACCTTGGGTACAGGGTAGCAAGAGCCTGAATTCCCTACCCACCACCACTTGTGAAAACTGTTCAGATTTTTGCCTCATGTTTTTATTCTGTTCTGTTCCTCATAAAATCTGTGGTTTTCTGGATTTTGTAATCGGTGAAGGATTGAATTCATTAAATAATGACAGACATTTGAATTTCAGACTTCATATTCTGCAGAAAATACATGGTAATACAAAACCTTTTATTCTAGCCATTTTCTAAGTTTTGAAGATCAATATTTGAAAATTTTCCCTATTTTTGGAGCTGTATTCCCCCATTATTAGCTTTGTCCAGGTGTTTTGTGCTAAGTGGCTGAGAGCTATGATGAGAACTGAATTCACTAAATGATAGCCATTTAAGTTTCAGTCTTTCAAAAAACAGTTGATTTGGCATAGTATAGTGCACAGGGTGCTGGGTTCAAGACTTAGCAGTGAAATGCATGGTGGTAACACAACATTTTATTCTAGCAACTTTCCAAGAGTATACAAGCAATGTTTAAAATGTGTCCCTGGTTTTTGGGCTTTTGTCCCCCCCCCAATAAATTTTAGCTTTTTCCAGATTTCTTGTGCTGCATAGTTGAGAGATACAGTTGAGTGTTGAGTGGATTTTACAAGGAACTGACAGCTTCAGGGGAAGAGAAGTTTAGTGCTGCTTATGCTGAGTCTGCTTCCATTGTTAATAGCATAACAGGTTGAATACTTGCGTTTGATGTAGAAGGATGTGGGTTCTACTCTCACAGTATTTAGATGCATTGCTGATACTGTACTGTGTTGTACTTTTAAAGGGGGTAGATGCTGCAGTCCTGAGAATGTCCTCTTTGGCAAAGATACCTAGTAACTATGAACATGTTATCAGTTTGCCATCCATTCCCTATTGCAATATTACTACCTTATTGTTTTTTTAATGTATCATAGGTAATTTATTCCTCAAGGGCAACAGGCACTTTATTTGTAGATGAAACAATTAAAGTTGTTTGCTAGGAGTAACCTTTTCATTAGTTACAGATCTCTTTAATGTTGAATTATTTAGATGACTTTTACTTCTGCAGAGATTGTGCATTTTTACTGATACTGGTGGAGTGTAGAAGTTTGAGTAGATTTTTATGATGGAAATGTTCTAAATTGGGCAGTTTTGTCATCATTGGTGCATTGATTTTGTTTAATTGTTTACTGGCAAAATGTTCAAAATAATAAATGTTAAATGGCCGGTAACAACTGCAATATAATTTAATGCAATCAGGAAGATGTTTATTGATTATCTGTTCAGCTCACATACGCCCCCTCTCAGTTCTTGGTTGGATGTGATCAATTAGGAACCAGTTAAATCAACTGTCTACAAGCACAAACCTTTTTGTTTCCCTCTAGATATTAAGTAAGCTCCCATGTAGCCAATGCATTTGAAATATTTTTTTCTTCCCCACTTCATTTTGTCTTGATTGGACTCTCATAATGATGGTTTGGCACCTAGGGCAGCGTATTTAATTAAAATCCCAGTTTTTGTGGTTTTTAGCACAGTTCTGCCCCTTTCTATTTGTCCACACCCCTTCTCATTGGGCCCACCCATTCAGCTGTCTCCTGCAGCCCCCCTTTGATTTGAAGTCACCAGCTGCCACTGGACAGAAGGCTTGAAAAAAATGTAAGCACTGTTGAATCCTCTACTGATGATTTGAAACAAAGAAGCAAAGAAAATAATCTTATCTCTTCTTGTGTCTGATATCTTTGCTTAAACTGATAGCGCTGAAGAAATGTTTTAACTTTATTTTCTATGTGTTAGACAGATACTTCATTACCCAGGATGAACATTTCAATTGTTTTTCTTTTATTGATTATTTTGTTTCTTGAGTGATACTTACATAGAGTATACCTGTGGCATTATCTTCCCTGATAAGACTTGAAGTTTGGAAAAATTACAAGCACTGTTGGTGACTCTTCTGCTGATGATTTGAAACAAAGATGCAAGGAAACTAGTTTTCTTTTTTTTGTATGCTGTGCAGATGCTTAAACCAATAAGAGTTGCTTTCTGTTTACCTGTTCCATTTAGTTTTTTTTTTTTAAGAAATTTGGTGTTTTTGCTCTTTGTGGCAAATAGAAACTTATATTACCCAGTTTGCACATTTCTCATGCTTTTTTCCATTGGTTAGTTTCAGAGTGCATCTGTGGCTTTGTTTTTTTTTTTCTGACAAGGCTCAATGCCTACAAAAACTACAAGTATTATTGTTCAATTCTATGCTGGTGATTTGAAACAAAGAAGCAAGTTAAGCAATTCTATCTCCTTTTTATATCTGAAGTGTAGTTGCTTAAACTGATAGAGCTGGTTTCTGTTTTACCCAGTCTATTTTTTTCTGTTTTGAGAAATGTGTTTTCCTTGTGTCTTTGATCTATGTGGCAGACAGTCACTTAAATTACTCGGGTTGTACATTTCAGGGATTTCATTGTTATTTTATTTGAGTGATAATTGAATAAGCAGAGTATATCTGTGGCATTGTCTTCTCTAATTAAACTCAAGGCTTGCAAACACTATAAGCATTGTTGATGACTCACTGCCGGTGATTTGAAACAAAGAATGAAGTAAAGTAGCCTTTTTGTTTCTGTTGCGTAGTTTCTTAAAATGATGGAAATGTTTTCTGTTTTACCTGTGCCATCATTTATTTATTTATTTAACATTTGTTGACTGGGAATGTCATGTTTTCCTTTTTAAGAAATCTATTCATACATTCATGCATACATACAAATGTTTCAAGCACTGGCATTAATGCCCTTCTATCCTGCCAATATATCAAAACAGGTTCCCATAATAAGTGCCCAGGCTGTTCTTAAAAACATTTACAATTGTGTTTGTTTTAGTGAAATTTGGTGGTCTGTTACATCTATCATTTACTCTCTCTCAGAGAGCAAATAAGTACAGTTACAATTCTTATTGAATCTTCTACACAAGTTGAATGATAATTTTCTACTACTTTTTGATAATCCCTAGCATCCCCAGAGGTAGTTGTCTCTAAATGCCCCATATATCTGAATAAGATCTCCCCTGAAATATCTATATGAGGGACTGTAAAAGTTCAGATATTTCAGTCTTTCATAATAACTTAAATTTTCACATCCAAGGGTGGCCTTGGTATATTTCCACTGTACTCATTCGAGTTTATTCATGTTTTGTTTTCTTATAAAGTTTCCATATTGTTATTCCATTCTCAAGTTTGGGGCTAATGTAATTAACAAACAATGACTTCATCATTTCTGATTTCCTAGACATTATAATTCTATAACTATTCTTAACCAATTGGTTGACAGTATTAGAAAAACTAAAAGCTTGATCTACCCATATACCCAAGTCCTTAAATGAACCTACACGTTTAATCACTGTGGGCTGTATTAACTATTCACTTTTCAATTTATGTCTCCCAAATCTCATATGTTTAGTTTTTAATGTATTTATCAAAAGATCATTCTCTGCACAAATGGTCAAGTTCTTTTGCAAGTATGGCCTATTTGTAACACATGTATTTAGTTTACCTAAATTCAGGTAATCTGAATACAGACAGTAGCACACCTTAGATAAAAAAAATATAGGTCTGAAGTATGGTCCTAGGACAAAGCCTCTGGGATACCCTGATTCAAACCAAGAATTTCCACTGTCCAATTCTGTATGATACTTGTCATGTCCTATTTGTAAGCCATGCAGATATCCATCTTATCAAGAGTACATTGATACCTAGTTGTTATAATTGATCAGTGTTTTGTGTATGACCCTGCCAAATGCTGATGTCAAAGCTATATACATTATATCACAGCACAATTTTTCATTTATAGTTGTTATTGTGTTATAGAATGTCATTTTACAGGTGGTGGTAGATCTATTTTCAACACATATATGCTGATATATGGTTTCAAGTCCCAACCTTTCAAATTCTGTAAATAACTTATCCAGTATTACCTTCTTTATTATTTTTCCACAACATGAAAGTATACTTAAGCGTCTATATGACCCTGGTTTGTCCTGCTTCCCTTTCCATTAAAGACAGGTTTAATAAGCACATATCTCCACTTTTGAGGAATCTCTCCTTATTTATACAACCTAGTAAATAATAGATACAATGGTATTGTAAGTTCTTGCTGAAGTGTTCTCAGGTCAGTATTAGTAATTCTCTCTTCCCTGTGCTTTGTTTGGATCCACTTTGGATATATTTTTTTCAATATAATCTAATTTGATTTCAGTATCTGAGGTTTCCTGAATGTCAGTTGGACAATTAACATTCCCTTTGTGAAGCCAAACTGTTTTGTATAAGAGTTTGCAAATATATCTATAGTCTGTTGTGTCTGAGAATACATTTTAGAATCTATACACAGTTTATCAATTTGTATGTCTTTAATCTTTCCACATCTTATATATCTATAAAATGATTTTCTACTATGCACAATATCGTTTTATAAATTTTCTTCAATTTTTTCTTGATTTTTGTCTCACACTATGCTTAATTTGTTTGTCTAGCTTGTTATGCGTTTGTTTTGTCTCTCACCTTAATCAGGTATCTTGTTCTCATGGAAATATATTCCCCTGATATAGTCTGCCTAGATCCTGATGTTAAACATTTTTTTTGCACTCAATTTCTCTTTCAAAACATTCCACATTCCCTCTGCATTTTTTCCACTGAAGGTATCACTGTGTTTAGTTTTACGCAGTGACTGGTTTGCTTCAATATATTCTGTAATTTATCTTCTGTGCATTGGTTTAGATTTCATCTTGGCAGAATTATTTAGCAACAATTTAAACTTTATAACCCCATGATCGCTGCACATCAATGGTGGTAAAACTTGAACTTAAGTAACAGTAATTTCTTTAAGAACAGAAATAATGTCTAGTATGTTCTGTTTCTGGTAGGTTTTTTTAACAATGTGAAGCTACTGATGTTCCTGAACATATGTTTTGAATAATGTCTTTACTAATGTTGAATCAATATTATTCCAGTTTGTTCCTGATAAATTTAAGTCTCCAGCAACTATTATTCTTTCCTCTTGTGTTTCATCCAAGAAATGTATGAACTCCTCTAGGTCATCAGAAATTGACTTTGGCCTAGACACTCCAACAATTGTTATATGTTCCAGAGTTGTCCATATTGTCACAGTTACACAATCTGTAGGATATCCATAAGACATAAGGCCTGCAAAAACTACAAGTACTTGTTTCTGTTGTGTAGTGGTTTAAACTGATAGAGAAGTTTTCTGCTTCACTTCTTTCTTTTTCTTTACATTTTGAGAAAACTATTTGCTCTGATATTTTTGCTTTATGAGGCAGATAGACTCTTAAGTTATCCAGGCTGCACATTTCAAGTGTATTTTTTATTAGTTTGTTTCTTGAGTGATACTTAACTAAACAGAGTACCATCTGTTGCCTTGTCTTTTCTGATAAGGCTCAAGGCCTACAAAAACTACAAACACTGTTGATGACTCTGTGCTGGTGATTTAAAAGAAAAAACAATGAAAGTAATCACGTGTTTGTGTCTGACGTGTAGTAACTTAAAATGATAGAACTGCTTTCTGTTGTATTTGTCCCATTTGTTTTCTGTTTTGAGAAATATAGCCCTGTTTTTTTTAATTCTCTGTGTTAGACAGATGCTTAACTTATACAGGCTGCATATTTTGTGTGTTTTTATTTTTTTTCTGTGGGTTATTTTGTTTCTTGGGTGGCACTTAAATACACAGAGTATAGTTATGGCCTTGTTTTTTTTTCTGCTAAGACTTGAAACCTGCAACAACTACAAGCAGGCCATGGGTCTTATCAGAAAAGATTTAAGGTCTGAAAAAAAAAAATAGAAGCACTGTTGGTGACTCCCTGCTGGTGATTTGAAAGAAAGAGGCAATGAATGAAATCCTATCTTTTTGTGTCTTTTTGCTTAAACTGATACAGCTGCTATTCCATTTTGTTTTCAGTTTTGAGAAATATTTTTGTCTTGGTGTTTTTGTTTTATGGAGTAGACAGAGACTTAAATTTTCTAGATTGCATATTCCATTTATTTTGTTTTGTGTTTTTAATTTAATTTGGTTATTTTGTTTCTTGAGTGATGATACTTAAACAGAATATATCTGTGGCATTGTCTACTCTGATAAGACTGAATGCCTGCAAAAACTATAAACATTGTGACTACTTGCTGGTGATTTGAAAGAAGGAATCGAGGGACATGATCCTGTCACTTTTGGTGATTTCTGTTTTACCGGTTTCTTCTTATTTTATGTTTTGAGAAATCTGTTTTGCTTGATGTTTTTGTTCTATGTGGCAGATAAACAGTTAAATTTCCCGGGCTGCACATGTTAATTTTTTTTTCATTGGTTAGATTATTTCTTGAGTTATACTTAAATACACAGATTTTAAGACTCAAGGCCTGCAAAAGTAAAAGCACTGTTGGTGACTCCCTGCGAGTGATTAGAAATAAAGCAGCAAGGAAAGTAATACTATCTGTTTGTGTCTGATGTGTGGTTGCATAAACTGATAGAGCAGCTTTCTGTTTTACGTGTTCCATTTTTTTTCTGTTTTGAGAAATCTATTTGGCCTGGTGTTTTTGTTCTATGATATCAACATCATGCAAAAGGGTCTTACACAAATGACTGGTGCCAAAGTCATGGCCTTAAACTCAATGCAAAAAAATGTATTATCATTCCTTTTGGTATAAGCAATGTTCCTACTAACTACCACATCAATAGCAACACCTTAGGTACGCAAAGTACGCACTCAGTGGTGAGAGACCTGGGCACACAGGTTGACAGCAAACTTACCTTTGATGACCATATCTCCACAGTGATAAGAAGGGCAATCTATATTGCTCATCTCATAAGTAAGGGGCATTACACCTAGAAAAAAAAAGAAGTTATAACCTCTCAAACAAAGTATACCAGACTATTTCTCTTACACTATTTCATTTTTTGTGATGTACTACCATTATCATCATCTGAAAGATGTATCCCAGTTGCTTTAAAGGATAGGAAATGTATGCTTTCTGTTCTTTGAATTTTAGCCTGATATGCGAGTGTTAGGTATTTGCTTTAGGAATTTTGGAATACATTTTTATGGTGTGTATGACTGCCATCTATTGGTATGCTTTGGTATTACAACTGTGAGAAGGTTCATGTCAGCAGTTTTATATGTGAGAACGTAAAAAAAAAATATGACTGGTGCTTGCTGCTGTCACTGTTCTGTACAGTTATATAGTTGTAGATAATAATGAAAGTGAGAATTAATGTTTTGTTTTATTTTATTTTATTTTTATGTGCAATTTCAGACCTTTCATCTTTGTATAAAGATTTCCTATGCTAGTTGATGTATGAAGTCTCTGACTTCACATTATATTGCCAGCAGGTGAATTTTAATTGTTGAAGACAATTGATTGGTTGCTGTGAAACAATGTGGGTGAAGCAACCCCTTTTTTATTGAGATTTCTGTAGTGTTTGTATTGTCTGAAGATGTGCCAGGAGGCATGAAAGCGCTCACTAGTTTGTACATGAATAAAAGTTTTATATTTTATTTAATATCGAGAGAGCTATGTTTGTTTGCTCCTAACTTGGACTTTTGTTACTACATTTTGTTTTTTTGGGAGAACTTCATCCACACTATTCCTAGATCTGTCTAGAGCTGCTTTTGGATTTGTGTTTTGTTTATTTGCATTTAGTGCCAGATGGTTAGACTGCATCCAGGTTTCTGTTTTGGAGAAGACTAGTTGGGTTTTTGCTAGGAAATTGGAGGGGGAGAAGGCTGAGCAGATGATTGTTGAGTCATCTGCATATTGGCTAATAGATGAGTCTGGGATGGATTGGTGAAAGTTGGTAATGAATAGGTTGAAGAGAAGAGGGCCAAAAACAGAACCTTGTTGGACACCTGTGCATGTGGGAAGGAAGGGGTAGGTTGAAATTTTCCATTGGACAGCTTGTTGACGGTTGGGCAAGTAGCTGGAAAACCAGGTGATGGTGGTAGAGAGAGAGGTGTATGGTGGAGAGTTGGGATATAAGTAGGGTGTGTGAGATGGTGTCAAAGGCCTTTGACAGATCTAGGAATAGTGTGGATATGAACTTGCCTGAGTTGCATTCGAGGTTTATGGTTTCAGGAAAGGAAAGAAAGGCAGTAATGGTGCTGTGTTCAGGGCCGAAGCTGTGTTGGTAGGGTAGAGGAGTTGTGCTTGTATTGTTTTCTCTAGTATTTTAAAAAGAGGGTAAAGGATGGCAATAGGCCTAAAGTTGGTGGTATCAGTATTTTGCCACCTTAGTGGAGGGAGATGATGTAAGCATGGCACCAGATAGAAGGGACATATGATTCTTGTATGGATGCATTTATAAGAATAGAGATGGGATAGGCAATGTTCTCTGCAGATTGTTTTAGCAAAGTGGGTGGTAGGTTGTTGGTTGCATTGTGACAGGGTTTGAGTTTGAGGAGAAGCCTTTTTATAGTGCTTGTGGGGATGGGCTTGAGGCAGAAGGACGTAGAGGAAGGTTGATGATTGGGGTGGAGGTTGGGGCAGGAGAAGGTGGTGGTGGGAAGGAGGCTGATAGTTTAGCTATGCAGTCTATGAAGAATGAGTTGAACTGGCTGGCTGTTTCAAGGTTGGGGTCTGGGCAGGAGTTTTCTTTGTTGTCAGGATGCAGCATGAGTGAGATGGAGACTGAGACTTTTTTGGGATTTGTTGAGTGCAAGAACTGGAGTTTGGAGTAGTGGGCTTTGCGGTCTTTAATTATTAGTTTTTTTGTGGAGTTTTGTAGTTGCTTATACTCTAGAAGGGTGTTAGGGTTTTTATGTTTTTGATATTTTTTCCATTTTTTCTGGCTGTTTGGTGCAAGGCCAGTTTAGTATCTTTTGATAAACATGTGCAGGGATTGGTTTTGATATGTTTGGTTCTAGGTGGGCTTGCTTAATGAGAAGGGTTAGGAATGAGTGGTTAAAGTAGGAAACGGCATCATCTAGAGGAAGGGTTTTTAGAGGAGGACCAGTCAGTATGCTTTAAGCATTCAGAGAAAGTTAGAGGGTTGAAAGAGGAGAGGTTGCGCGTTTTTATGTAGTGGTGGTGCTAATGCAGTGGAGATAGGGGACAGTCGGCAAAGGCTGGTAGGTGATCACTGAGAGGATTAGGTAATGTTCTGGCTTTGGTGATAAGGTTTGGGTGAGTTGTTAGGATCCAGTCAATGATGGTACCAGAGGTACCATCTTTATTTGGTCTGGCTGGAGATTGTATTAGTTGGGAGAAATTGCACAGGCTGATTGTGTGGGATGGGGATTCAGAGTTAATAGTATTCCAGTTGATGTTGGTATCACCGAGTATATAGGTTTTATTTTTTGAATTGGTGGAGAACCAGGACAGGATGTTTTCAAGAATTTTGATATCACCAGGGGGAATATAGAGGGAAGTGATACATATGGACTTGTGGTTGTTTATTTTAGTAAACCTATTATAATTTCAGCATTGGCAAAGGTTGGTATTTTATTGGAGTAGGGAGTTATGGTATGGGAGGTGGGGTAGATTATTGTTACTCCACCTCCTTTTTTGTGGGCTCTGTCATTGCAAATGATTTGGAAACCTGGTGGTAGGATTTTGCTATATTTTACATAGGTTTTCAGCCAGGTTTTAGAAACGGCAGTAATGTCAGTGTGGTCAGCTTTTGCTACATTGTCATGAAGCAAAAGCTGAAAGTATGTACTTTCTCAATCAATGGTAGACAACAATGTTGCTCCTTTCAGCAACGATAGCATTTCATCAATGTGAGGAAGAGGAAAACTGTCCATAATATTAGGTTTATTAGGATCTCTCACATCAAAGCACATGCGGATAAAACAAATCCACTTTTGAATCATCACAATTGGCGAGACCCAGGGAGAAACATCAGTTCTTTGAATAATCCCTACTTGAAGAAGATGATTGAGCTCTGCCTTTACATCCTGCCGAATTGACAGAGGTAAGCAACATAATTTTTGTCGTACTGGAGTAACAGAATCTAATACTTTAACTTTGTGTATGAAGCCTTTTGCACAACCCAGGATCAGAGGAGGTAATGGAGCTGTAGAAAGACTCATGAGAGGAACCAAGTTCATGGTAGCACATGGTAAGACAGTACTGCTGTTAAAGCACAAATGTAGAACCTTTATTAAATCCATACCCAACAAAGCAGTTCCAGACTCCACAATAAAAACAGATGTAGAGCATGTAACATCATCTTTGGATATAGTAACTGGTAAGCAGCCAAGTACAGGAAGTGGAGCATGGGAATAAGTCACTAACTCAACTGAAGGTGGCAATAAAGGTTCACCTTGAGAGTTTGTAGTGTATATATATATATATATATATATATATATATATATATATATATATATATATATATATATTTTTTTTTCTTTTTTGTTAGGCAAAATGGATACTGATTAACCAGAGTCTACAAGTGCAGTAGCAGTTGAAGTTTTCATTGTGACACTGCAATGGATTCTATCAGATGATGAATGGTCACTTAAGTATAGGATCTGAAGCTCAGGTAAGGCAATGTCCTGCACAGAGCATGTTTGCAAAGAACTGCAAACATGTGCAAAATGACCAGTCTTTCGGCAGTTGTTACATTTAACAGAAGCAGCAGGACAATGTTTATCATTGGCAAGATGCTTATCAGAGCCATAACGATAAGCACGAAAAGAAGCTGCAGAAGGTGTAGCAGCTGTAGACCGTGAAACTGGTGGGGGCTTGGAAGAAGGCCTGTGGTGGTGGCAACCAGCAACAGACACAGGCTGAGTATGTAAAATCTGTACTGAGACTGGTCTATCAGCCAAAATAAACGTTGCCTGCTCACACGCAGCTTCAAGTTGTATAGCAATTGTAATAGCTTTATTCAAAGTCAAGTCAGGTTCTAAAAGTAATATTTCACATATACAATGACTAGAAACATGTTCCAACAACTGATCACATAAGATTTCATCTAGTTTAGTATCAAACTCACATTTAACTGCTACGTGTCATAATGCAGCCACATACTGAGTGTAAAAATTGAGATTAATGTATTGTACCATAATTAGCTGGAAATACTGTATGCAATGAGACTGAGAAATGAAAGACTTAATTACCCAAGTTCATGTTGAACAGGTACCAGTCCCTCCAAGTCTTGTGCACTTTTTAGAATGAATTCCCTAAATGCTGTAGTTTATTTATTTAATAAGGTTTTAGTAGATGTTCACAATATCTGAATACTGTCTTCATTAACAGTACTGATAAACAATTTAAGTTGCTGCACATCATATTCTGATTGTCCTGAACAACATGAAATGAGATTGTCTCTAGATGACCTGTTTTCTGTACTTAGGCTCGAGTGTTTGACATCTTCTCTGAAGTAACAGGTTGAATAAACTTACTAACCTTAACTCAACTGCTATCCTGAACACAACATATGATATTGCTTCAGTCCAGTATTTTATTTACTTTTTCTAACCTTGGTCTCAGGCTTTATTTTTTATGTGCTAAATTCCATTAAAGAACATTCTGTAGCTGACAAGATTATATATTTCCCTTGTGCAAATAACATTCTGTCTGAACACTTTATGTTTATCTTTTCTTTTTAATAAACTGTCTTCCATGCTTGACCAGCAGGGTTATTTTCCTTTCTGCTTTACTGTCTTTTATGCATAAATGAAACACAATTTATTTTACACTTTAGCCTGTCTAATGCCTAATAAATGGAAATCCCTAATCCAACAGTTGCCCCTGAGGTCCCTGATGAAAGTCTATTAGGACCTACCTCTGTAGTTGCCTTACATTTATATTGCTAACTACTGAATTTAGCTTTATGCTACTTGACTTATAATCTGAAAAAAAAAAAAAATTAGTAAACGTGCAATTTTAATTTTAACCACTAGGTGTCACTTGAGTATTTATGGCCTGTTTAAGATTGAAGTCTTTTAACTTTATGATTTGAATAACCGAGGGGTTTTAAAATAGGGTTATCGTCTGCAGACATATTATACACTCCTCCTGAATTTTTTACATCGTTTTTTTAGCTGTGGATTTTAAAACGTATACCTTATGATAGGCCAAATTTTACGAAAACCTACATAACCTAGTAGTTGATGGTTGTACTTTATTAGCTGTTTACAGCCTTACTCCTGAGATTGGACTGGCAACTTTGCATTGTGCCCTTTTACCAGCATCTCCCTGCATGTCTTGGATTTTTGCCAGATTTACCTCAACCATTGAGCCTACTTTGTTCATGTCAGTTATACCTTTTTATTTTAGTTTTCTTTTACTACATTGAATATAGAGGAATTTCCTCCTTGGTAGTTTTTTTTGGCTACATATTGTATAGCCTATCAAGCATGATGGCTATTTTCTGAAGACTAATTGAAATCTTCACTAAAAAGATAACTTTACAAGTGGTGTTGAAGCATAATTACCATATTCTGTTAGCTAGTGTCTATAAAATTTTATTTAAATTTGCTCTATAATGCTACTTACCTTTTTTAACATTTATGAATATTTATGAGCTATAATAGTTTACTAAAACTTATACTTTCTGTATTTTAAGTCTATAACGTTGCATTGTCTGTTAGTGTCCTTAGTTTCTGACTAATGTACGATTATATAAAGTGCACTGCAATCTGTAAACATATTAACAAATTAAGCCTGCCCTGGCATGTCTTGAGTGCACTGAATAACTATTACTACTTATTATTTAAATAATAAGCCTATAAAAATAATTCTGTTACTTTACCCTTAACTAGTTGACTGAATAATGTAAAGTATTTTGAGATTTGACTGAAATGTACTATACTGTAACCATTACTGAATATGAATGTTATATTCTGAAAATTGACTGATATTTACATTAGCATATACTGAACATTTAAAAATAGCTGTATATATTCTGGAAACTAAGTAAACTAAAAGAATATATTTTGCCAGTGTTAACTAAACACAGATAAAAGCATAACTGAAACTGGTACATGTTATATCCTGAGAACCAAACCATTATTGTTTGAACATAGCTATACTGAAACTAATAATATTGTACAATTGTCTGAAAACATGAGAACATTTTGACAGTGTTACCTAAACACAAATAAACTGGAATCTATCTGAGCACAGATGGACTGAAAACTACTACTGTTGCACAATTGTTACTATGAACATGGGAACATTGTCTGAAAACATACATACTTGCTTTAACTCATCCATTTTAACTTTAAACAAATATTGAAGAAATAACTGAAACACATAAACATTTGTCAAATTTTGCTCTTGATTGTTCCAGTTGCTGATGAAGTAAAGGAAGGCCTGCTTTAATGTTGAAGTGTCCTCTTTACAGTTAGGCCTTTTAATCCTCTTTTTTTTCATTTCTTGTGCAAGGCTGGGTAGCCAAAGTTTTTGATTGCATTTAGTATCAGGTACTTACAATAACATTTACATCTTTAATAATTATAAACTGATAGGTTCAGAGCAATAAGTAATGCTATTTATATTTTACTGCATGAAATGCAGCTTTAACAATTATAAATTGGCAGCATCAGTTGTTTTGCTGACTTTATTTACATTTTCCACATGAAAATAAACATACATTTTCCTGCATGAAACAAACATTTGCTACTAATAAACTCTTGCAAGTCTGTAGGCAAAATGATTTTTTACAATATCTTGTTATTAAAATTTAACACAACACCTAATTTTGACATAATGTTAGTTTCCAAAAGGGTACTGTCACACTGGGGATGTAACCACAATTTTGCTGATATTTTCCTTTCAGGCTGATTGGCTTTATTTAAAAAAATCTAATCTCCAAAGGCTTGCGGCTGACTGCAGCTACTTTTGACCCTTTAAACCCTGATAGCATGTAAACTGTACTTGAGTCCTCTGACAGGGGTCTGTTTGTAACTGAAAATGAAGTCCCTGTATCAAGTAATACATTGTGCCACAGTTTTTTCCCCATGAGTAATGAAATGTATAGTCTGCCATTCTTTTTAACCTGAAATAAAGTCAAATACACCAACTGATTTGGTGCTGGACTATTATAGCCTTTATACATATTCTGAAAATCTGGTATGTCACTGGCAGCATTAACCTGAGCCACATCATACTTATTATCGCTTGATTTTGAACTTTGCAACTGTTTACTTACATGCCCAAGTTTTTATAAAAAAATGTTTAAATGCTGGGACTGATGAAGTCTGTTTTACTACTACAATATCAGTATTTCCAGGAAAAATCTTATTACTGGCATCTGATGCTTGCAAAATCTGTTTGTCTCACCACTTAATGGACACCTTTTTCTAAGGTCTTGGCTGTAGCAATTACATTTAACTTGATAGTTGCATCAAGTTTCTGAACTTATTTTAAATGAAATTCAAAGTAATAATGTAACACTGTGCATTTCTGCACCTATATAAAATCAGTTTTAACTGTTGAACTTTTTACATTTTGTCTCATGACCCTTAGATTTTAACATACTGTTCTGTGAGTAAAACCCAACCCATTTTTTAACCATAATCATTTTTTTAGCTGAAAACATTTAACTTTTCAGTAGTACTGAATGCTGAAACAATTTATTATTACTGTCTACAATTTTCTTGGATAAACTGTAAAACTGTAAATGCATCAAAAAGGATTTTTGCCATATAGCCCTATGACAAATAGTACTGTCGTGAATTCAGCTTGCTAGGTTGACTGTGATCTGAGCTGATGTGCTTGGCAAACTATTTCCATACAAAACATATACAGTCTGAAACTGATTACATAATGTGATGCAGGCGTGGTGGCACAGTATGCGTAGAGCGTATCAATCAACAGCAGTCTGTATAACACACAAATACACTAATACGCTAGCTGCGTACAGATAGAGTTACCAGTTAGTCAGTATCACCATAAAAAGCAAAAGTATACCAAGTACTGTATCAGGCTTCCGTTAACTGGTAACTCTATCTGTACACTAACTGGTAACTCTATCTGTACGCAGCACTAACTGGTAACTCTATCTGTACGCAGCTAGCGTATTAGTGTATTTGTGTGTTATACAGACTGCTGTTGATTGATACGCTCTACGCATACTGTGCCACCACGCCTGCATCTCATATATTTTTTCTTTAACTATTTGGAAGCACAGGAGTGTGGTGAGTGTAACCTTGCAGTTTTCCTTGATTACATAATGTACTCTTATACATAGGATCTGCATTTTTAACTGTATTGTCACTTTTACAATGCAGCATTGACTTTAAATTTTACATTTTGTAAACTAGCAAATATTATTTTGTTTCTGTCTATATTACGGTATTGTTTATACATTGTAACACTTTAATACAAAGCTTTTAACTAATGACTGCTAAACAAAACAATAATACAAAAAATGTATTTGCCAACTGTAACTGCAAACCCTTGATTCTGCTATTTAGTCTGACATACCTCAAAACATAGAGGCATATGGTTACCCTTTATTCCTAACTGACCACACCCAATATGTCTTTCTGAGCACTTCAGCTGTGTCAGCTGAACTGGAATTTATTCTATCTTTAACCCATAAATCTGCATGTTTCTGTCATAACCAATTCTTTAAAATCTGTACATTTGCACATATCTCTTTATTGAGATCTAAACCCGTATATACAGACCTGTTACACTTTGAACTGTTAGCTACCATAATCTTTGACTTTTTAAATTCTGACAAGACCACACTTGTATCTTTCCTATGTGTAACTGAAACTGATTTGTCTGTAAACAATGAAATAACCTTAAACAATGACAGATTAATGCTCTGAGCTTTATAGTTAGTTATGGAATGTATTCTTTTACTTAGCACTGAATTCTGTTCTTCAGTTACAAAATCCACACTTTGCTTTGTCATATCTTTTTTCAGTGCAAACACTGTACTTGATTCAAAAATAAGAAACTAGATGAAGTAATGTGAACTTGAGAAATTGCTTGCATGTTATGTATATAGACTGTGTTGACATCTGTAATACTGCAACACACATCTGTATTCTGAATTGTATGTATTATATTCTGAACATTTGTACATGAAACTATACTACAACTGAAATTATTATGTTGAATTGCATGTGCTGAAGCATGTACGTTCAAGCTGGAGACCATACTGACTTCTGAGTCATTAGCTTGTTCTGTGATTTAAACCTTTTATGTTTAGACATATTTAACATTTTTGAACTAATAACCTTTAACTTTAAGAGAACATTTTTAAACTTAAACCAAAAATGTAGTGACATTTTAACTGTAGCAGTATTACTTGACATGTTTACATGCAAATAACTTTAATTAATGAATTTAAACATTTTTGAACTGTTAACTAAAAAGTGCATATGCAGTCTTACATAACTTTATGTTCTTGAAGGAAATGTGAGAAGATATTTGTAGCTTATTAACAATTTCCTTGCTTCTTGACTGTGTGACATCACCTGGAAACATGAAAGTCTGTGGAGATAGCTAACTGGATAATGTCTTTTATGTTCTGGAGGAACACTGCTTTTATTTAATACTGGTCTGCTGAAGTTATGTGAGGCTTTTCTGAAGTATGCTGTGTCCGTTTTCTACAATGCTGTCTTAATGAAACTTGTCATGACATAATTTTTGGCTTATTCTGTATAGAGTTCACAGCCTTATTTATAGAAAAAATACCAGCTGAAATGTCTGTTATGAAGCATTTGCTGTCAATCTAAACTGTTAATGAAACTTTGAAGTTAAGCTGGCTATTGCAGTAAAACTATAGTAGAAAAAATTATTTACTGCAGCTGTTTTTCTTGAAGTTTCTTAGAACACATGTAGTTGAACGAAACACGGAGTGCTGCACTTTAATGAAAACACTGTTATTTTATAGTCTGTAGAACATGTGAATTTGAACAAAACACTGCTATTCTGTAGATTTCTGTAGAACACACGTAGTGTAACCAAGTCTGGAAATTAACAATGCCTTCACTGAAAGGGTGGTCTGCTCTCTGGAGTGCTGCTGTAGTACTTCTGCTGTATAAAGTTACTGTGAACTTAAGGAAATATGCTGTACTGGAAACTGGATGTGAAAGGGTTACAGCTGCTTGCTGAGTTGTGAGAAGTATATATCTCTCCCCAGATAGCAGGTCACGTTGGGCACCATTGTAAAAATTGAGATTACTGTACTGTACCATAATTAGCTGGAAACACTGTATGCAATGAGACTGAGAAATTAAAGTCTTAATTACCCTAGCTCATGCTGAACAGGTGCCAGTCTCTGCTTTATGGACCATGTCTTATGCACTTTTTAGAATGAATTCTCCAAACACTGTAGTTGATTTAATAAGGTTTTATTAGAAGTTCACAATATCCAAATACTATCTTCATTAACAGTACAGGTAATTCAATTGCTGCACATCATATTCCGATTGTCCTGAACAATGTAAACAGACATAGTCAATAAATTACCTGTTTTCTGTATTCAGGCTCAAGTGTTTGACATCTTCTCTGAAGTAACAGGTTAAATGAACTGACTAACGTTAACTGAACTACTATCCTGAGCACAACATATTATATTGCTTCAGTCCAGTAATATATTTACTTTTTCTAACCTTCCTGTATGTGCAACATTCCATTAAAGAACATTCTGTAGCTGACAAGATTATATCTTTCCCTTGAGGAAAGAACATTCTGTTTGAACACTTTATGATTATCTTTTCTTTTTAATAAACTGTCTTCGATGCTTGGGCAGCAGTATTATTTTCCTTTCTGCTTAACTGTCTTTTATGCATAAATGAAATACAATTTATTTTACCCTTTAGCCTAATATCTAATAGTTTCATGGGCAGCCAGAGCATATTTTCTAAAAGCATGCTGCTTAGCACCAACATTTCACCATGGAGAAAAATGAGCTTGTAAATCCCTAATGGTGTCCTCCATTGACACACCTTGGTTTGGAAGTGTGTAAAACAGTCTCTGACTTTCTGTTTCCAGACAATGAAGGAGAAGTGCCTTTTTATGTGCTTCTGGACATTCATCTACTGATGTATCAATAACCAGCATATAGTTGTTAAACATTTTTAGCCATATATGAAATGGTATAGCAGTTTCATGCAGGCATGGCAAAATGGTGGAGGAAAAGGAGTAGCAGCAACAGCCATTGTAAACAAGCAGAAACAAGTAAGTACCTCGTCGCCAAATTAAGTTGCCAGATGATTGATATAGACAGTCTCCATGTTAAATAATAATGATTTTAATCTAACCATTCGAAACAACAAGAACAGAAAACATCAGTACAACAAGAACATCCAGTCCCTTCTCAAATCCACTAACTCTGTCTCCCTCATTCTGCCTTCATCTATCTCCACCTAGTGGCACAAGATCAGAACACAACAAGGTGGAATGGGAAGCATCTGATCACTTGCCACATGAAGATTCTCTGGAAATGAGTACAAAACTTCCGCTGGAGTTGCACAGCAGGGAAGGAGCAAGAAACATTGGCAACTCTGATGCAGTCAATGTTGTGTAGTGATAGACAAGTGATTTCCCATATGAAATAGTAACAGATGATACAGGATGAAGCTGAAGAGAATATGTCACAGGAAGATCTTCAGGAACTTTTTCAGGAACTTTCCATAGAATGCTTGCAGTGAATGGAAAACAATGAATGTGCTCTCAGTTTAGAAGAAAATGATCCAAGGTAAGAGTTGCTTGATTTAATATAGATGGATAGACATATTAAGATCAATGAAAGAACGATTACAGTAAGTTAATCAGACTAAAAATGCTAGAAGTCTGATTAAACAAATGAACATAGTAATTAAACCTTTCAACAGAAATTTGTGTAATATAATTGAAGTAAATAGACTATATTTATGTGTAACTAAATTAATAACAGATAAAGTCTTACCACAAAAACACAGGGGTAAGGAAAAGGAATGGAAGAAATCAAATGCCATCATGGAAGTACTGTATAGAGAAAACTATAAAGCAGTTAAGACAAGAAGTGGCACTGTTAGGGTACAGAAGTGGGAACAGATCAGGAAAAATTCTTATAAAGCCAAATGTGATAAAAGCAGTGTGCAGAATCAAAACAGACCAGGATCTGTGATACACTATTGCAACTAATAACCTAAAGATATCAGCACTGGCAGAAAACTTAGAAGGTATGCTGATAAATATAAAGGAAAAGTATAAAATAAGCAATTCACTGATGCCCCAAAACATTTTACAGAGAACTGGGAAGCTATGAAGACCCTGTGGAACATAGCAAAGATGCTGAATTGACAGAAGAAGTAATAGTAAGAAGTTATAATGTACAGGATATGAAATGGAATGAAGTAATCGTCAGAGAAACTGAAACAAAATTATGAATACAAGAGTACAAGGTGTCAAATCCCGCCTTATGCACAGGCCTTAAACCCTTTCTCCTCTACTCCATCTCCTATAGATTGCTGAAGGCTGATCTATACCTGGCTTTCAAGGGATCTGCAAACCCCACACTTATGAATCTCCTACATATTCATAAGTCAAAGAGTACCAGAAATATAATATCCAGGGACCTGACATTTTTTTTCTAACATTAACAGAACATGCTAGAGAAATAAACATGTCCCAGAGACTGCCCCTCCCATGAAACAGGCTTAATATCCATGTGAAGCTGAGTTTGCCTATTACCCAGTTTAAGCACAACATGGACAAGTGGATGGTGGATAGGAAATTTACACCAGGCACCCCATGCCTATTATGAACAGAGGTATCTTATAAATGCCTGGCTTTCAATGCCCTATTATGATGCAGGATATCATTATTATTTTGGGAAAACTTGGCTAGGTTTAGAAAAGCCTAGTACAGAATGTGAATCTATACGAAAATCTCCTAACTGGAAAACCCCAGGCCCAGATGTAGTACCTAACTTCTAGGTAAAAGTATTAACATCTTTAAACAAAGAACTATTTATATGCACATTCTGAACAGACACCAAAACTATTTAACAGGAAAAATGATACTTCTGCTTCAAAGTGAATATGCAAGTTATCCTAAAAACAACAGACCAATAACTTTCCCTCTGATGATGTATAAATTATATGCTAGAATTGATGCCAACAGAGTTTATAGTCATATAGAAGAAGACCTAATCATGACAAGAGAACAAAAGGGTAATACAAGAAAGTCATAAAGAACTGTTTTCAAATAAAGTCCTAATGGAGAATTGTAAAAAGGGAAAGACTCTAAGTATGGCATGGACAGATTACAAAAAAAAAATTGACAACATCCTGTTATCACGGATAAAGAAGTGAATACAGATGTATAAGGTACACCTTACATTGATCAGTTACAATACAATGACCATGAAACAGTGGCAAACCAATATGCAGCTACGCCATGATAAAGGACAAATTATTATCCCAGGGATAAAAATTCAAAAGGGGGGTATTCCAAGGTGACTCTTTCACTGCTGCTGTTTTGTCTTGCTCTTAACCCATTAAGCTGTCTACTTAACAGATTAGGTCATGGTTACAATTTGCTCTCAGAAAACAACAGTGTAAAGAATTTTCATATCTTTGCAGATGATTTAAAATTATATAGTTCTTCAGATGTGGAACAGAAAGCACAACTGTAAGTGGTCAAAGCTTTCTCAGATGACATAAGAATGTCAGTTAGTCTTGATAACTGTGTAAAAGCAACATTTAAAGCAGGAAAACTGCAACACCAAGAAAATATAGGAATGTGATATAAAGGAACTTGAACAGGGCGGAGTGCATAAATATTCAGGAGTTGATATCAGTGGGATCACCCATTACCAACAGTTCGAAAAATAGATGCGAGAAAAACAGATGTAGTAGTCCAGGAAAAAGAAGACAAAAGTGGCATTGATCATTGACATTGCTACACCCAGTGATTACAGTGTCTTACATACAGATAGAGACAAAGTCATAAAATACCAGTTTTTACAATAAGAAAAGAGGGCAATGTGAAAGATAACCTGAGAATTTCAATAGCAGTAGGAGCAATGGGTGTCATAAAAAGGATTTACAGTTGTATTCAGATATGCTACTAATACATGTAACTCTGTATGAATTGCAGGAGGAGTCAGTTCTGGGCACATTGTGGGAGCTGTGAAGAGCCCCTTTTGGCCAAAATCAAATACTGAAACAATACTAATTCCATAAACTTTAAACTAACTTTGACTTATGAATGGGGTCCATTCATGTTATGGTACTAGTAACCCAAACGACTTGGAGAAATTAAATCAACAGGTTAGTTTGGATAAGCCATGCTTGTGTGAAAAAATTCTAGTCAGCTGCATGGCATGTGCATCCACAGTAAAATTATGCAATCTAACACTATTTAAGTTTGAGGTCAAGGACAATTTTCCTTATGTGGTTTTGCCAGTCTAAGTATCTATCCTGTATGCAGCTGTTGCATTATTCTTTTAACTAGATTTTAACTAAATTGCCCCTCAGAGCTCAACAATGGTGTCTGTTTTAGGAAGTCTTGCAGCACAAGTCACTATATGACAAGCTCGTGGATACAAAACTGAAAGTGACAGTAGCTGGTAACAGTAGCTGACTGAATACAGCTGCAAGAAGGCAAAATTTACTAATCAGGGATTTCCCACTAAAATCATATACATAAACATTTATAAATATAACATCATTATACTTTAAATTCATAAGTATACTAATACAGCTGGTATATGTTCAGTCAATCAAGGACTCCTAAAATGGGAAACGGATATTCTACAAGTAGGGAAAAGAAGCTTGGAGGTAATACTCATCACTGTAATGTTATAAGAATTAGTGGTGCACTAAATTCCAAATCAGATGACATCAATTTACTACAAAGACATTCAGCTTTAGCTATGAAACCCCAGCAAGTTAAGTCACTATTACACTAGGCTTTGAGAACAACCACCATTATATCATATCCTCATGAAGAAATAGATGAGCACAATGAAAAACACTAGTTCCTTGGGCGTAAATAACATCCTAGGATGTTCACTAGTGCTGTACAATATTCTCTTCTACTTCAGAGTTTGTTCATAAGGTATGGCAAAGATCTTATCTGGCTCCTATCTACAATAGAGAATCTGATGCTTCCTTTCGGATATGGAACCATTAGTGTCACCAGTAAAATGTGCTCTGTAGAAGAGGATTATTGTACTTGTTCAGGAAGACATGGGGGGGGGGCCTTCTGCATCCAGATAATAATCATCTTGTCATTATGAGATATGTTATTGGGTAGGATCGTATCATGGGATATTGATAAATATACATAAAGGACAATAGAAAAGTCAAAAAAATCAGATGATAAAAAAGTGATGAGATTTGGTCCTTACCATTATGGGTCAGCTTTGCTCCCTGCCAACTGCAACTTCCACTACTGTCATATCAGACCACAAATCATAACTCTCAACCTCTTAGCATAAGAAATCTGGACAAAGCCTAAAATAATGGGGGGGGGGGGCAAGGGCACAAAAACATGGATATATTTTAAATATTGCTCTTATAAATTTTGAAAGTTATGACAGTAACAGATCTTTGCAGTAGCATGCATTTTCTGAAGGATATGAAGTCAGAAACTCAGATGTATATCATTAATTAGCAACTTCAATCCTCAGTGTTTTGCCAGAAAACCACACATTTTAGGAAGAACAGACCAAAAGTATGAGTTAAAGATCTGGACATTTGCAAAAATTTGGACAGTTCAGAGTTATGCCACTAATCATTCACATTCTCCATAAGACTAAAGCCTGAAGCAACTTTGCAAACTCCAGTATTCAGAAATTATACAAAAGCTTATATGCTAAAACTGAATGATGACCTATGTGCGTGTGTGTGTGTGTCTGTATGTATGTGTATATATATATATATATATATATATATATATATATATATATATATATATATATATGTGTATATATATATATATATATATATATATATATATATATATATATATATATATATATATATATCCTGTTCAGAATCTCAAGTTTTCAGAAAGTTGAAAGTCATATGATCGGGTTCTGAAGGGGACCTATACATATATATATATATATATATATATATATATGTGTGTGTGTGTGTGTGTGTGTGTGTGTGTATAAAATTTGTTAGCCACTCATATTCACTCAACACCTAATGAATCATTTATTAGAACTAAAATAAAACAGTCCTCTCCCAACTTCACTCATCAGCTTAAACTTAGCAGGCTAGTAAAATTATGCAAAGTGAAACAAACCAAGTCAAACAGTCCTTTGAAATAAACTGTCCAGTGGTTTGAAAACCTTAGTGTACAGTGTTACTGACAATCAAGCAGTGGCGGCTGGGGACTTCAAATCAAAGGGGGAGGCTGCAGGAGACAGCTGAATGGGTGGGATCAAGGGGAAGGGGTGTGGCCAACCAGAAAGGGGAGGAGCTATGTTCAAAACCACAAAAACTAACTTTAATTAAATACACTGCCCTGGGTGCCAAACCATCATTATGAGAGTCCAATCAAGACAAAAATAAGTGTAGAAGAATAAAAATATTTCAATGCATTGGCTGCATGACAGCTTACTTAATATCTAGATGGAAACAAAAGGTTGTGAGGCATGAAAAAATTATTTACTTTTTAAATACATCACTGGAATGCCAGTCAAAATCAAGTATAAGAAAAACAAGAAGCACTCAACTCAAACCACTTCTCCTTGCACTGCAGTTCTAATTATAATTTATATTCAGCTTTATTAAAGTACCAAGTAACATGCTGAAAGTAGAAATCTCTGTGATGCCCCCACTTGTAAAAATGTTTCTTATCCAAAAAGACCTGCTGCCTGACAACTATCTACTTGTTTCATGGGGAAAACATGATCAAAGTAAAAAATGAAAAGCAAACAAGAAACAAGCTCAAGATACATTGCTTAAAGGATTACTGTACAGGTTATGGACCACACATGATTGGCATTCTGTTTAGTTTACGGGTAAAGTCTGTAGAGATGACTGGAAGTCTCCAACAAGTGTAATGAGCTTTTTAAAATAATGGAATCCTGTCCTTTAATACCCAAGGCTTATACATTATCTAGTCAAGTATTCTCTGCATGGCAACAACAGAAAGGCTTTCAATGTTGGCAATTCTTTAACAGTATGCTTATTAAAGCTTACTTGCATCTTACAATCTCAGACAAGCTTACCTTATGGTCATTAAAGCATTGCTACTTAAACACAGAGCAACAGGCACTTTCTGAGTAATAAGCATAAATCTGAGTAATAAGCATAAATCAACAGTACAAAAATATGACAGAAACCAGACCGTTCTGCAAAATCAAGGACAGATGAAAAGCCACTGTAGTACTTGTGTCTACCTTGGATGGGGGACACACTGCACATTTACACTGCATAACTACTCCTTGCCTTGCTTGGACACATCCAGAGTCACTACATAGGGGAGTGGGGTGCAACAAGTATGTCACAATTTGAAATGTCTCTGGCTGACTGTGATGGCACTGACACATTTGTCATACCTCTCAACCTCAGAGCAAGAAATCTGGACAAAGCCATACACAGAAGTGGGACAAAGGCCCAAAAATAAGGACAATTTTAAATATTGCTCTAATAAACTTAGAAAGATAATAGAATAAGTCTTGCATTAGTATGAATTTTCTGAAGGGTATAAAATCTGAAACTCAGATGTCTGTCATTATTTTCTAACTTCAGTCTTTAATGATTTGTCACTAATTTGCCAAAAAACACAATTTTATGAAAAATGGACCAAAAATGTGATGTAAAAATATAAAATAGCCACACAATACAGCTGGGAACCTGTCAAAGAAGGGACACTTTAATATTAGTACTGCTAACTTGAGCAGCTGACAAAATAAAATAATCTACATGCATTTCAAGTAATCTATAACTTTGATTATTACAGTTATTTCTTAATTGTAACCCCTCCGTGTTTTCTTCCAAAATTGCTATTTTGTGGAGGGATTATTAGGGGGAAGAGCAACATTTTGAGCCAAAATCGGGGACAGTTGAGAGGTTGGCTATGTCTAATTCTATAAAGCAATTTATTTGCATGTACCTCTCAACCTGTTAATGCAGTAAATCTGAACAAGGCCAAATATATTGGGGGAACATATAAACAGTACTAAAAATTGATTGCTCTTGTATAAATTGAAACAGTAGATAGAATAACAGTTCTTACTTTAGCATGCATTTTTCTGAAGGTTATGAAGTCTGAAACTCAGTGTATCATTATTTAGTGACTTAATTCCTAAATGATTTGCCAGAAAACTACAAATTTTATGAAGAACAAACCAAAAATAAGAAGCAAAAATCTATTCATTCTTTGAAAATCTGGACAGTTGGGAGGTATAGTTCAGCTGGGCCTGTCTGAGTTTGCTGCCTTTCCCCCCTGACAAAATCATGGTTGAATGGAGCCTCTGCAGCCATTCCAATGAACCATTACTTGGCTATTTCACTCCATTTACCATAAACACTAGTGTGCATACTGCTTTACTTCTATGATGAGTTGGACTTCATTTGAAAGTTTTATTTTGTATTTTACAGCACAAACACTAAGTCATCTGCTAAACAAAGCAATGCAGTCTCACAATGAAAACTTAGCATTAAAACTTCTCTGCCATTGAAACTCACATGCATTGAAACAGCATTGAAACCCACATTCAAAGAAAATACATTTTGCCAGTAGCAGATAAAGATTAATTTTCAAATCATAGGCCCCTTGCATATGAAACATACATGTGCTCTTTGATACACCTTCCTCATTGTACTAAATTATATTCCTTGTACAATACAGTACAGTTGTTAGAGGGCGTTTTAAATTTGTTTTGAACATTTTTCCAGTAAGCAATGAAACAAAACACATGCACCCATAATGGCAAAACTGCCCAGTTCAGAACAGTTATCATAAAAGTCTACTCAGACTTCCACAGTCCACCATTATTAGTAAATATATGCACAATTCTACAGTCCACCATTATCAATAAATATGCACAATTCTACAGTCCATTATCAGTAAATATGCACAATTCTACAGTCCATTATCAGTAAATATGCACAATCCTGAAGAAGTAAAAGTCATCTAAATAATTCCACATTAAAGAAATCTGTAACTAATGAAGAGGTTGCTGCTAGCAAACACCTTTATATTTCATGGTTTCATCGAAAAATAAAGTGTCTGTTACCCCTCAGGAATAACTTGCCTATATTACATTAAAAAAATGATAAGCTAGTAATATTGCAAGAGGAAATGGATGGCAAACTGATAACAGACTCATAGTTAGTATCTTCACCAAGGAGAACATTCTCAGTACTGCAGCATCCACCCCTTGTGGGAGTAGAACCCACAGCCTTCTGCATTAAAAGCAAGTATACAACCTGTTGTGCTATTAACAAGGCAAACCAGCTTCACTTAAGCAACACTAAACTTCTGTTCCCCTGCAGTTCTCAGCTCCTTGTAAAATCTACTCAATATTCAACTGCATCTCAACTTCGCAGCACAAGAAAACTGGAAAAAGCCAAAATGTATTGGGGGGGGGGTCAAAAGCCCAAAAACCAGGGACACATTAAACATTGCTTGTATAATCTTGGAAAGTTGCTAGAGCAACATACCACTATGCCAAATCAGCTGCTTTGTGAAAGAGAAATGCTGCATTACCACCATACATTTTACTGCCAAGGTCCCTGTGCAAAACAGTCAGAGTAACATGCCACTATGTCAAATCAGCTGCTTTGTAAAAGAGTGGAAGACTGAAACTTAAATGGCTATCATTTAGTGAATTCAGTTCTCACAATAGCTGTCAACATCTTAGTACAAAACACCTGGACAAACCCAGTAATGAGGGAATACAGCCCTCAAACATATTCAGTGAATTCAGTTCTTGTCATAGCTGTCAACCTTAGCACAAAAAAACCTGGACAAAGCCAATAATGGGAGAATACAGTCCCAAAAATAGGGACACATTTCAAATATTCATCTTATAAACTTAGAAAATTGCTAGAATAAAGGGTTGTGTTACGGTTGTGTTACTATGTATTTTCTGAAGAACATGAAGTCTGACATTCAAATGCCTGTCAATTTTACTGCTGACAGAACAAAAACAATTTTCAGCAGAGACCCAGGGAGAAATACTGCAGACACATCTTTGTAAAATGACAGGGCACCAGAGCAAATCCACACAAACACAGGGAGGAGATGCAGACTCCACACAGAAGGCACCCCAACCAAGAATCAAACCAGAAAATCTATAGCTGTGAGGCAACAATACTACCACTGCACCATCAAATATGCAAGGAATTACACATTCAGAAACCTGAAGTCTGAAATTCAAATGCCTGTCAATTTTATTTAACATTTGTTAATCAGGACAGTCTGACTTGGAACAAAAAAAAAATTTCAGCAGAGGCCCAGGAAGAAATAATGCAGACATGTCTTTGTAACATGGGAGGACACAAAAGCAAACCCCCACAAACACAGGGAGAAGATACAGACCCCACAAAGAAGGCACCCCAGCCAAGAATTAAACCTAAGAACCTGCAGCTGTGAGGCAACAATGCTACCGCTGCACCATCAAATATCAAGCATTACAGCATTTACAAACCACAGATATTATGAGGAACAGATCAGATCAAATATGAGGCAAAAATCTGCAATTTTTTTTTTTTTACAAATGGTGGTGGGTAGGGAATTCAGGTCTTTAACACCTGCATACAAGGTACAGGGTTCAAGCCTGAGGTATTCCCTACCACACGCACACACGCACACACACACACACACACACACACACACACACACACACACACACACACACACACACACACACAAACACACCTATAGTAGCAAACCACAAAAACTAAATATACTGCCCTGGGTGCCAAACCGTCATTATGAGAGTCCAATCAAGACAAAATGAAGTGTAGAAGAATAAAATTATTTTAATGCGTTGTCTGCATGACAGCTTAATATCTAGATGGAAACAAAAAAGGTTGTAAGGCATGAAAAAATAAATTATTTTTTTTTAAATACATTAATGGAATGCCAGTCAAAATCAAGTATAAGAAAAACAAGCAGCACTCAACTCAAACCACTTCATGCACTGCAGTTCTAATTATAATTTATATTCAGCTTTATTAAAGTAACAAGTAACATGCTGAAAGTAGAAATCTCTGATGCCCCCACTTGTACAAATGTTCCTTATCCAAAAATAGACCTGCTGCCTGACATCTACTTGTTTCGTGGGGAAAACATGATCAACGTAAAAAATGAAAAGCAAACAAGAAATAAGCTCAAGATTCATTGCTTAAAAGGATTACTGTACAGGTTATGGACCAAGCGACTGGCATTCGGTTTACAGGTAAAGCCTGCAGAGATGACTGGAAGTCTCCAAGTGTAATGAGACTCTTAAAATAATGTAATTCTGTCCTTTATTACAAATACTGGCATATGCATTTCAGTACCCAAGGCTTATACATTATGTAATTAAGTATTCTCTACATGGCAACAGAAAGGCTTTCAATGTTGGCAATTCTTTAACAGTATGCTTATTAAAGCTTACTTGCATCTTGCAATCTCAGCCAAGCTTACCTGATGGTCATTAAAGTATTGCTACTTAAACACAGAGCAACAGGCACTTTGAGTAATAAGCATAAATCAACAGTATAAAAAATATGACAGAAACCAGACCATTCTGTAAAAATCAAGGACAGATGAAAAGCCACTCTAGTACTTGTGTCTACCTTGGATGGGTGGGATTCTCTGCACATTTACACTGCATAACTACTCCTTGCCTTGCTTTGACACATCCAGAGTCACTACATGGGGGAGTGGGGTGCAACAAGTATGTCACAGTTTGAAATGTCTCTGGCTGACTTGTGATGGCCCTGACACATTTTTCATACCTCTCAACCTCAGAGCAAGAAATTTGGACAAAGCCATACAAAGAAATGGGACAAAGGCCCAAAAATAAGGACAATTTTTAAAATATTGCTCTTATAAACTTAAAAAGCTAATAGAGGTCTTGCATTAGTATGAATTTTCTGAATGGTATGAAATCTGAAACTCGGATGTCTGTCATTATTTTCTAACTTCAGTTTTTAATGATTTGTCACTAATTTGCCAAAAAAACCCCACAATTTTATGAAAAATGGACCAAAAATGTGATGTAAAAATATAAAATAGCAACACAATACAGCTGGGAACATGTCAAAGAAGGGACACTTTAATATTAGTACTGCTAACTTGAGCAGCTGACAAAATAAAATAATCTACATGCATTTCTGAAATAAAAGTAATCTGATTATTACAGTTATTTCTTAATTATAAACCCTCCATGTTTTCTTCCAAAATTGCTATTTTGCGGAGGGATCATTAGGGGAAGAGTAACATTTTGAGCCAAAATCAGGGACAGTTGAGAGGTTTGGCTATGCCTAATACTATAAAGCAATTTATTTGCATGTAACTCTCTACTTGTTAATGCAATACATCTGGACAAGGCCAAATATATTGGGGGAACATATAAACAGTACTAAAAATTGCTCTTGTATAAACTGGGACAGTTGATAGAACAGGTCTTACTTTAGCATGCATTTTTCTGAAGGTTATGAAGTCTGAAACTAGTGTGTCATTATTTCGTGACTTAATTCCTAAATGATTTGCCAGAAAACCACAAATTGTATGAGGAACAAAACAAAAATAAGAAGCAAAAAATCTATTCATTCTTTGAAGATCTGGACAGTTGGGAGGTATAGTTCAGCTGGGGCTGCCTAAGTTTGCTGCCCTTCCCCCTCACAAAACCATGGTCGAATGGAGCCTCCCCCTGCAGCCATTCCAATGATCCATTACTTTGCTATTTCACTCCATTTACCATAAACACTAATGTGCATATTGATTTACTTCTATGATGATTTGAACTTCATTTGAAAGTTTTATTTTGCATTTTACAGCACAAACACTAAGACATCTGCTAAACAAACTTGGCATTAAAACTTCTCTGCCCTTGAAACTCACATTCATTGAAACAACATTGAAACCCACATTCAAAGAAAATACATTTTACCCGTGGCAGATAAAAATTAATTCTGGGCTGTTTTCAAATCATAGGCCCCTTGTATATGAAACATACATGTGCTCTTTGATACACCTTCCTATTGCTTTGAACATTTTTCCAGTAAACAATGAAACAAAACGCATGCACCAATGACAAAACTGCCCAATTCAGAACATTTCCATCATAAAAGTCTACTCAAACTTCTACAGTCCACTATTATCAGTAAATATGCACAATTCTACAGTCCACCATTATCAGTAAATATGCACAGTCTCTGAAGTAGTAAAACAGTCATCTAAATAATTCCACGTTAAATAAATCTGTAATGAAGAGGTTACTGTTAGCAATCACCTTTATATTTCATGGTTTCATCGAAAAATAAAGTGTCTGATGCCCCTGAGGAATAAATTGCCTAAATTACATTAAAAATAAGCTAATAATATTGCAATAGGAAATGGATGGCAAACTGATAACAGGCTCATAGTTAGTATCTTAACTTTCAGTACGGCACATTCACCCCTTATGGGAGTAGAACAAACAACCTTTGGCATCAAAAGCAAGTATACAACCTGTTGTGCTATTAGCAATGTGAGCTGACTTACCATAATCAGCACTAAACTTCTCTTCCCCTGCAGCTCTCAGCTCCTTGTAAAATCTACTCAATACTCAACTGCATCTCAACTTCGCAGCACAAGAAATCTGGAAAAAGCCAAATTTATTGGGGTGGGTCAAAAGGGCAAAAACCAGGGACACATTAAACATTGCTTGTATAATCTTGGAAAGCTGCTAGAATAAAATGCTGTGTTACCACCATACATTTTATTGCCAAGGTCCCTGTGCAAAAGAGTCAGAACAACATACCACTATGCCAAATCACCTGCTTTGTGAAAGAAAAATGCTGTGTTACCACCGTACATTTTACTGCCAAGGTCCCTGTGCAAAACAGTCAAGAGCAACATACCACTACACCATATCAGCTGCTTTGTGAAAGAGAGGAAGACTGAAACTTAAATGCTATCATTTAATGAATTAACTTCTCACCATAGCTGTCAACCTCTTAGCACAAAACACCTGGACAAACACAGTAATGAGGGAATACAGCCCTCAAACATATTCAGTGAATTCAGTTTTTGCCATAGCTGTCAACCTTAGCACAAAAAACCTGGACAAAGCCAATAACAGGGTATTACAGTCCCAAAAATAAGGACAAATTTCAAATAGTCTTCTTATAAACTTAAAAAATTGCTATAATAAAAGGTTGTGTTACTATATATTTATTGCTAGAATAAAAAGTTGTTTTACTATGTATTTTCTGAAGAATATGAAGTCTGAAATTCAAATGCCCGTCAATTTTACTTCTGATGGAACAAAAACAATTTTCAGCAGGAGCCCAGGGACAAATACTGTAGACACATGTCTTTGTAAAATGGCAGGTCACCAGAGCAAATCCACACAAACACAGGGATAAGATGCAGACTCCACACAGAAGGCACCCCAGCCAAGAATCAAACCAGTAAACCTATAGCTGTGAGGCAACAATACTGCCACTGCACCATCAAATATGTAAGGCATTAAGCATTCAGAAACCTGAAGTCTGAAATTCAAATGCTTGTCAATTTTATTTAACATTTGTTAATCAGGACAGTCTGACTTGGAACAAAAAAAACAATTTTCAGCAGAGGCCCAGGAAGAAATAATGCAGACATGTCTTTGTAACATGGGAGGACACAAAAGCAAACCCACACAAACACAGGGAGAAGATACAGACCCCCACAAAGAAGGCACCCCAGCCAAGAATCAAACCCGAGAACCTGCAGCTGTGAGGCAACAATGCTACCACTGCACCATCAAATATCAAGCATTGCAATATTTACAAACCACAGATATTATGAGGAATAGATCAGATCAAATATGAGGCAAAAATCTGCAATTTTTTTACAAATGGTGGTGGGTAGGGAATTCAGGTCTTTCACACCTGCATACAAGGTACAGGGTTCAAGCCTGAGGTATTCCCTACCACACCACTATGAGTCTAACCACCAGTATATTGCACCTGGGGCATTTTCACACACACAGACACACACACACACACACACACACACACACACACACACACACACACACACAAATCCCTGTAGTAAACCACCGCAAAACACACACCTACATCCAAATCCCTGTCCACACACTTACTTGTAGTAAACCACTGCAAATCTGATCCCTGTCCATAAATCTAAAGTAAACCACCGCAAATCTGATCCCTGTCCATAAATCCAAAACCCGCGCAAATCCGACCGTCATGAGATCTTCCCCCGACGAGACTGCAGCAAACTCCTATCCTGCCCATCGCGAGATCCTAAACTCCTGCCTGCTGACATTGCAGTCTGACCCTGACGCATTTCCCCAGCGAGTTCCCAGGACAGTCTATGCAGCTTAAAACTGCATAGACTTCTGGGAGCTCTGTTCTTCATGTTTTCCAGTCAGGACTGCTGCTGAGACAATCTGCGCATGCTCCAGACTGTCTCAGCAGCAGTCCGGACTAGTGCGCATGCGCTAAGTCCGCGATTTTTAACAATTTTTTTTCCTATTTATTTCTTTTTATTTCTTTATTTTAAAGTTGAGGGGGCTGCAGTCCGGCAGTCCAATAGCACAGGCCGCCCCTGCAATCAAGCAAGCTTACTTTCATTGTTTCTGATGTTCTTTATAGCAGTCATATTACTTCCCCTCACTCTTCCACAAGACAAAAGAGAATGTAAAAAAGAAAAAAAAGAATGTAAGCATTAACTTATTTATCAAATAATTATAAGTAAAAGTAAATAAAATCAAAAAATGTACAATAGTTGTTATACACAACATCATGTTTTATATTTTTGCACCAGTGCATCCTTAGTGTGAATCACAATTCACATCTGTAAATGGGTATGTACATCTGTTATATTAGTCAGAAGGAATGGATGGTCCTTACTACTGGCTGGCAAGCGGTACACCACTTATTAACAATTGCCGCAGGTGCTTTCTCAGAGAAGTAATTAGTTGAGTTCCTCGGGGATCCATGTCAGGACCTCTGGTATTCAACATATACTTCTTTGATCTCCATATAATATAAGAGGCTCTCTAGTTAATCAAATTTAGGATGATTATACACTGTATGTCATCCTAAGGTCTCTCTTTGATATGCAAAACATGTAACTTGAACTTACATATGTTAATAGCTGGTGTTCAGAGAACAGGCTAAAACCAAATGCTAAACAATACAATAGTGCCACATATAGAAAGCAATTCCTCAATAGAAAACACCCCTTTCCAAAATGAGACCTTCAAACATGTGGAACATGGTTAAGTAATCCCATCTCCTTTCATCATTGTCACAACAGTGGCTAGGACATTCAATCTATCTGGAACAGGTGATTATAAAGGGCATCTCCTCAAGAGCCAAAGTCCTTATACCTCCATATTCTGTAATGATTAAACCCATCATAGAATACAAATCCTCCTTTGGGATATATATTACTAGACATATCAAGCAGTTGGAGAGACCTCAAAGGTTCTTAACACCACAACAAATCATGGGCCTATAAGAACTGAGCTCTGTCCCTGTATTGAGAGTTTTGTAGGCTCTATATGTGGGATGCATGCCTTGATTTTCAAGCTATTAGGGATCTGGCAGTTAAATACCTTTTATATGTCCACAAATTAAACCATCCAATGAACAGCAGGACCAGAGATCTGAACCAGTTTTGGCAAATAAACAAATGGTGAAGAGACAGATTCCTCATGCAATGACTATCCCTTCTCTGAAAGAAACTTCCACTCCAGATCAAGCAATGAGAAACTGTATCTTTCTTTAAAAAGGAGTTAGACAATCGGATGGGTGTTCTCAATTTCACCCACAACTTGACATGCCTAATGCTCTTTTAAAAAGGAGGTCTAAGAGTTGGTACTGGCAAGGGGTAAATGGCCACATGGTTCATTTTGCCTTGTATTTTCAATGATTCTACAATTGTGACTCAAATGATTCAGGAGCCTGGGGGAAGTGTGTGGCATTGACATACATCTATCCCATCCTGGGGATGGGTAGAGATCTTCTAAATGGCACTGCTTGATCTCACTGAAGATTGCAGACAGGTATGTAGTGAGTCAGCTAGGGACATATGCTGAACTCATCCAAAGCTGTTTTATCAGTAATCCTCTGAGGAGACTTTGCATTCTGAGGATGGCATGCATGAAAGCATGCACATCTAGCAGAAGGGAAGTCATTGTACGCCCCTCACACATGAGCATGCATATCAACTGCCAAGAGGAATATTGTTAGGGTTTATAACAAAAGCCTGTTATGGCTAACTAAATGACAGTCTGTCTTTGCTGGCTGTTGCCCTGGGGAAAGGGTCCGAGTACCAAATGGTCAGTGGTGGGGAGGGATGATGGTTAGCAGGCAGCAGGGGAGAAACAAACAATAAAAAGGAGAAACAAAAATTGAAGCTGAAAGTATCCCTCTAATTGCTTTTTTTTTTTTTTTTGAAAATTCAACACGTTATCTGCAAAGTAAAAATCCAGGAAATTCATACAAAACTGTAGGTTGATAAACAGTTTGTTTGTGTCTTTCAGCTTTTCCCGGTTAGGGGTCGCCACAGTGGAACTCCAGTCCGCTAATGATTGGCAGTTGATTTTTACGTACCGGCTTGCCAGGCCTGACGCACAGCCTTCAACGAAGGTACGCCCATTCACGCATGTCTCCAAGCAGAAGACGCTCTAGCTAAGAATTGAACCGGACAGCATCTTACTGTGAGGTGACAACGCTACCGCAGCACCACCATATATACAAGTAAGTAACCACTGTGACAAAGAAACAGAAAATGAGCAGAACAATGAATTGTCAGAGGAAAAAAGTTGCCAGCAGAAAATGTGTTTTTTTTTTTTTTTATCCATGTGTACAGAAGGTTTGAAATCACCATCTTAGTCCTATACTGCTAATAAGTGTCTTACAGTAGCAGATAACATATTTGCAGGAAAATAGGCAAACATATATGGCAGATGAGGCTTGCATTTCACACGCATTACTTACATTTCCAATTTCAAAATGCATACATTCTGCAGACAATGCTACAATAAAGAATTAAAGGAAGCCATCAACACTGGGGAAATGGATGTAAGATGGCATGACAAAGCCAGGTAGCAAAAATATAATTGTTTGCATTGTTGAAAGATGTACCCAAAGTGTTCATACACATTAATATATGAATAATGGCATTCATTTGAAGCTCAATATACAAACTAAATAAACATAAGGAAAATGCTACATCTGAGTCTTCTGTTGATTGTCTCTGACTCCAGCTTCTTATGTACTATGTAAACAAAGTGTATGAGAAATCAAAGTGCTCTCATCATGGATCACTATGCTACATCTACCTAACTAGGCTAATGCGGACTGATATACAGCAGCGATTTTATATTTTACCAGAAAGTCGTTTAAGTGTCCCACTGTGGAGTTAATATGCTGTTAATCATCCAAGGAATGTGCAGCTAGTAACACACATGTTCCTGTCCACTACCCACAAACAAATTTCAAACCACACACAAGTACACATGCACACTTACTAAAACAAGCAAATACTCAGCTAATCTGTACAAATAAGCCTAAAAGTTAGAAAATCCAACCCGCATGTGGAAATAACTGCCCCTCCCAAATCACAGTTTGAGTACACAGATAAATTCCAATACTGCATAAAATTATATCCCTTAAGGAAAATGCAACAGAAGTACACTAAACATGTACTTTGTACTTCTTCCTCAACATGCATGCAAAATACAAAACCTGAAAATGAGTAATTCATCACAGTTCAAGGACAAAATCTCTCAGAAGTAATAAAAGTTGTACATACCTGCAATATTCATCAGCTGCCAGGTGCAGTTATATTATACTGTGCTGCTACAGCAGTCTTCTACCATGATGATTATCTATTTTTGAAATGACCCCTCAAAGACCTAACACATACCCACGAAACAAAACATGGTCATTATTCTTAATGCATTCCTCAAAAGGATCTAAATTCATGATTCATTCTTTCATAAAATTCAATGTGTTTTGTTCTACATATAGAACAAAAAGAATTAAGCAATATAAAAAAATATTAAAAAAGAAATGGTCACAGTACGGCAAAAGCACAAACCAGCATATATATAAACTATTTATTTGAAGTGCTTTTCGTGTGCTCAATAAACACACTTGTTCAGAAACTATAATAATACTAAACACATCAATTTGTCAACCATATGGGTGCCAAACCCAAACAGAGGAAGAATTTTCAGCCGAAAACTTATCAACGGAAGTCGAACAAATACAAGACTTAAGCATAGACTCTTTGACATTGCCTTTTGACAATTTATTATCTTGTGATATTTTGCCTTATTCTAGTACTGACGATGTTGTTGATTGCTCATTGAATGGGATTGGAACAAGGAAATTACCTGTTGTTATTACTAATAAGATGGGTGACTTTAAAGTTTATAATTTTTCTTCTGCCATTATTCCACCAGATATTGTTGATTTTCTTTCTAATGGTTACATGTATGTTCCGATTCAAAAATTTGATCTAGTGAAAACTATAATTGATCTTAAGGTTTTCACTAGTAAGCTAAACTTTTTATTATTAATGGGTGCAAGTACTAAAGAATTTAATGAGGACCAGTTTTATATCTCAAGTACTTTTAATCCTCCCTTACACCCATTATTACAAGTTTTTGAACAGTTATGTGAATTGGATTTTAGGCAGTTTTTAAAAAATAGATCGCCTATTAGGGGTGATAATGATGTCAGTAAATTTGAATATCAATGTCTAGAATACATTATATCTCAGAACATACGTATTTGTAAACCCGATAAGGGTGGGGGGCTCATGGTGTTTGACAACACTGATTACGTAGATAGGATGCATTCATTATTGGATAATCCTGCATACATTTTGAGTTCCAGGTCTGAGGTTAATGGAGCATATAATTCTATTAAGAGCATCATAGAAGATATGTTCATTGAAGGAAGAATAGAACAGAATATTTATAATTATTTGTTCACATCTTACCCTAGATACCATTGTATCTTCGGTATTCTGAAGATACATAAAAATGATATGGATCCCCCTTTGAGACCCCTAGTTGATGGTAGAAGCTCACCAACCTACTCTTGTGCAAAAGTTGTGGATTCTATACTACAAAAATATGTTATCAAGGAGAGTCAAATATGTAAAGATTCGTGGTCCTTTCTCCAGAATTTAGACAATCTAGAGCTTAGTATGAATTATAACTTCTTTACAGTGGATGTGAAAGATTTATATACTTGTATACCTCAAGAGTTAGGTATAGAATGGGTTAGCCTCCTTTAACAGAAGAAAGGGGCTCCTGCTAGTGAGATAGCACTAGTAACTGACTTGTTGGAAATTATTCTGAATAATAATTTTTTCATGTTTGGTGACAACTTTTATTTGCAAAAAGTCGGAGTAGCTATGGGTTCCCCTTGTGGGACCAGTATAGCTAACCTGGTCATGGCTTATTGGGAATCTGAATATGTCTTCAATAATCCTAGATTCAGTGACCAGATAGTATACTACACCCATTTTTTGGAAGATATTTTCATCCTACTTAAGGGTGATATCATGAACAGTAATACTATTTTGCAAATATTTAATGAGTCAATGCAATTTCTGCAATTTACTGCATCTTTTAATACAGAAGCAATAGCCTTTTTAGATATATGGCTTTCCAAGAATAGGGAATTAGGCAGCATTGTAGCTACCATTTATAGGAAAAGAACTTATTCTAACTCTTTCTTGCATTTTACAAGCTGCCATCCTTATCAACAGAAACGTTCTGTTATTAAATGACAATTGGTACGAGCAGCACGTATTGTGAGTCATGTCTATGTTTTTGCATAGAGGTTACCCTATAACATTATTGGATGATTTGATAGACAAAGTTTATTTAAAGAGATTAAATGGTACATACCAACCCTTGTTGCGGATCAAACAATCACCTGCTGTAGAAGTTAATACTGCCCGGAATTCAGACAATGTCATGGAAGTTAGTTATGGCTCTAAAGTACAGAGTACACCTAGTTTTGTAACCGCATATAATTTACACAGTCGGTTGTGTTTAGATGTTATTAAGAAAAACTGGGGTTTGTTTGGCACTAATCACAATATTTGTGCTAAGATGGGTAGTGGACCATGTGTTACATTTAGAAGGGGCAACAATTTGAAAACCCTATTTGAACGACAACTAAGGGTGCCCCCAAAAATCACAGGCATGTTTAAATGCCAAGATTGTAATTATTGCAAATTTGCAGATAACTTGCACTTATTAATGGTAAATGGTCATCATATTAAATTTAAAGCTAGGTTTAATTGTAATACAAGAATGGTCGTTTGTGTTGCAAAGTGCCAAAGTTGCCCTGCATTCTACATGGGCAAAATTAAGCGTAGACTCCATGAAAGGATGTACGAACACCAGTATGTCATTAGTAGAATGAAATTGGACAATGCTTTGGCTAAACATGTCTAACAGTATAGTGACCATAGCTTTAAATTTTCAATACTAGATCAGGTGAATCAAGATAAAAGAGAGGGTCCAATACCATTGCGATTCTAAGAACTGGAATTAGAATGGCAGATTAAGCTTAATGCTAATAATCACCCAGGTATTAATGAAACTTGTTCCATTAGTAGCATATTAAAGCTCAAGAGTTTGAGATGTTAACGCTGCTTTTATCATAATATTTATATATAATTCCATACAAGGAGTATATAAACGTTTTATATTTTGTATATATATTTTTATATGGTTATTTCTTATAGATACATATATTTTATTATATGTTATTAGTGTTGTCACTTATAACAGTTTTTGATTTATAGCACACTATTTATATTTATTTTATGTTTTTTGCGCAACATATATACTTTTTGATACATTTAAATGATTTCATATTGATTTAATTTATTATAGAGGTGTTATCAACATCCGTAGGGATTTCTGAATTCAGATTTACCCAATATGAAATTGTTATATGTATGTGCCTTTAAGTAATTGAGTGGCGGGTTTTATTTGAATTGTTAATTGATATGACTATATATATGAATGTTTAGCATTATTATGGTTTTTGAAGAAGTGTGTTTATTGAGCACACGAAAAGCGCTTCAAATAAATAGTTTATATATACGCTGGTTTGTGCTTTTGCCATACTGTGACCGTTTCTTTTTCATTTTTAGTTGTTTATTATTGTTTTGGTTCTTAATATAAAAAATATTATCAAAATTCACTTCCAACTTTTTCCTCTGATGGTAAGTTCTCAAATGAGACCAAAATCTTTTAGGAAGTTGAAATCAGATCCCACCAATAAAGCCTTCTGTAGAACTACTCATACACTGAAATTGTAATCTTTTTAGGGAGAAGCAAGCACTTGATCGTAAGGAAATCTCTCAGTCATACAGAGAGAAGGGTTTCCAATGCCTCATTAAAATGGACACATTTTCACCTCATTTCACACCTTTTCAGGAATTCTCTTTGCTACAGAAATGTTTTCGAGTAACTATTGAATTCTGACTTGTAGTCGCTTCTTACTTAATTAAAGTTTTCTATACCACATATTGCAGCATTTTGTATTAATACTGCTATTATTAGTACATATTTTACTTAGCATGTAAGTAGAAAATGTTAGTTAAAATGTAGTTAATGGTATAAATTTTAAAAACTGTATTTGTGAAGACAGAAATAAAAAAAAAATTCAACAAAATTTTGAAATGATACTGGACATTAGCGCTAGATGCATAGGGTAAATGGCAGCTTTAACAGATAATTTGCAAACAAGCATATTTCCCTGTGCTCCATATAGGTGACTGTGTGGTCACCATACCTCTCAAACTCTTAGTGCTAGAAATCTGGACAGAGCCTAAATTAGTTGGGGAACAATGGCCAAAAATAGAGAGAGATTTTCAGTATTGCTCTTATAAACTTAGAAAGTTGCTAGAATAACAGGAGTTATGTTAGCATGTATTTTTGAAGACTCTAAATTCTCAAAATGTCTGTCATTATTTAGTCATGTCGGTCCTCATTGATTTGCCAGAAAATAATACATTTTATGAGAAACACACAAATATAAGGAAAAAATCTGAACAGTTAGTAAAAATCTGAATTGAGGGATGTGGTGGTGACTGACCATCAGTGGCAGATGGCAAATGAAAAGAGGAGTGTAACCATTTATCTTTACTGAGATCTTCTGAATCTTATTTTCTAAGAAGGAACTTTCCACAGGAGTTGAAGCACATAGAGTGATTAGGGATTCAGTATTGGTTTGCATTCCAAAGTTACCTAAATTTGATGGTCTCTGCTAGCAAATATATATATTTAAGCTAGCAGAAAGTAAGCACTGTAAACAAAATATTAATATTCAATGCAACCTATTATAAAAAAATCTGTTAGTAGTACAGCCTGGCTTCATGTCTTAATTACAGTGTAACCTACTACAAAACAATCTTGTTAGTGGTAGAGCCTGGCTCCATGTCTTGATTACAGTGTAACCTACTACAAAACAATCTTGTTAGTGGTAAAGCCTGGCTCCGTGTCTTGATTGCAATGTAATCTACTACAAAACAATCTTGTTATTGGTAGAGCCTGGCTCCATGTCTTGATTACAGTGTAACCTACTACAAAACAATCTTGTTAGTGGTAGAGCCTGGCTCCGTGTCTTGATTGCAATGTAACCTACTACAAAACAATCTTGTTAGTGGTAGAGCCTGGCTCCATGTCTTGATTACAGTGTAACCAATCAAAAAACAATATGTTAGTGGTAGAGCCCATTTCCATGTCTTGATTACAATGTAACCTACTACAAAACAATCTGTTAGTGGCAGAGTCTAGATCCATATCTTGATTATAATGTAACCAATTACAAAACAATATGTTAGTGGTAGAGCCCTGCTCCATGTCTTGTTGAGTCCCAGTGACTTCCTATTAGGCAACTTTATGTTCCACAACCTGCACTATAATTGGTTTGAAGAAGACACTGTTTAACTGATTTAGTATCTCATTTCCTGGCAGAATGAAGGTGATAGTTGGGTCACCACAACAGAATGTCAAGTTGTATGAAGGAAAACTCCTATCTGTTGGTGCATTTGCACATAAAAGCTATTTTGAGCACTTTACCTTCATAAATGTAACCCCTACTGGTTCTACAGTTCTAGAATAAGGCTTCAAGGATCATATGAAAAGATATATACACCTAGTAGAATATGGTTGGTGTAAACAGGTTGTCTGATGCTCCTAACACAAAAATGTGTTAAATCACAAGGGTTCTCATAAATGTACCTGGTGGCAGAGCACCTTGGTGCAAAGATTGATGACTGGGTTTTTAGACATCTCATCAGAAGTGTAGCCATATGCTGTCAGCAGTCAGTTCAGGAGAGGTACACAGCTGTCAAAGTAATCTTCATTTAATGCTGTCTTGGGCCACTTGGCAGGAGTGATTGCTAGACAGATCCAGGAAAGCACAACATGGAGAGAAGCTATACTGGCAATGTTTACCTGATGCAGCTGCATGGGATAAGCTCAGCTTCAAGCTTTAGAAGACCTTCCATTTACCTGAAGAGGCTGGGAATGGGAATTCAGAATGAATTCTGTTCAAGATTTCTGTAGCTAAGGTGTTGGCAAGCATCAGTGGCCTGAAGTGGTCAGTGCTTTTCATGACAGTAACCTAAATTCTGCTGGTGGCCATCTGAGGAGAGATAGATTCTCTGGTTAAAATACGTACATGAGGCTGAGGCTAAAGTGTTTTATCTCCTGCCATTTCTCCATCATAAAGGAAGTAGAGTTGATATCATGCCATGATATTGCGTTTTTAAAAAATACATCTAATTTATGAGAAAGTATTCTGTGTGTTAGCCGTAAGACACATATTGCACCTTCTAACAATACAGCTTGCTGTACTGGGGCTTCCTGCCTGTTTGATTGCCTTGTAGTTTGCTGGTGCTGTTCCACAACCATGGAAATACCTGTCTTATAAAACCCTTTCTGGAACAAGATGGCATTATATGGGAGGTATTGTGGCACAAAAGGTGTACTGAGGCTTGTGTCCAAACCTTCATGATATTTACTTATAGGCCACGAATGCTGCTGAGCTCTACACCTTATTGTTGCCTACTGTTCATAATGATACTTGTATCAAGGGCTCAAAGGCATTTTTGATAAGTGCAGTTCTTGTTCTGCATGCCATTCTTTGGCACAGTGTGTTCATCAGTACGGTACATCATCCATCCTACCCTACTTGATCTCATACAGCTAAGCAAAATGACCACAATGAATGGCTACACCAAATATGGTAATTTTCACAGACACAGAAACAGAACATGCTGGAACAATAGATTCCTATGCCAAGGAATCTTATATTTATGGAATAAACTTCAAGTACATGTCAAGCAGTGCAGCATACTGGCTGCATTCAAACATATTCTGGATGAATAACTGAGAAATCATAAATTCATCATGAGGTATATAGCATGGTGCTCCAGTATCATGGCGTTTAACTCATTTGACTTTTCTCAGGCTTCACTGGTGAGGCTTCTTAGTGGTTTTCTTGACCACACCTGCTATATACCTATAAACTTATCAAGTGGACACATGTACCCATAGGCGTTGGAACTATGGAGTGAGGGGGCGGGAGCAGCCCTCCACTTTTACAGCTGTAAGACCTATGGGCAGATCCATGAGTGCATTGCACGCGTACATAAATTCAAACACAAAAGTGCACGAAAATAACTATGTTTCACATCAAGCCTGCTGCTGCATTCCTGATCACATCATGATATTTACTTATAGGCCACAAATGCTGCTGAGCTCTACACCTTATTGTTGCCTACTGTTCATAATGATACTTGTATCAAGGGCTCAAAGGCATTTTTGATAAGTGCAGTTCTTGTTCTGCATGCCATTCTTTGGCACAGTGTGTTCATCAGTACGGTACATCATCCATCCTACCCTACTTGATCTCATACAGCTAAGCAAAATGACCACAATGCAGGGTACTTTTCAACCCCCTGCTATAAAGCACACTAAAGCGCGCCTTTTTAGCTTGATATTAACTCAGTACAGCTCCTCGTGGTGTCCTGCAGAGTGATTCAAGCAGCAGAGAGCAAAAGAGTGACTTTTTCTTGATATAAGTATAAGTTTTGTGGCTTTTCTACTGTTTACTATCTAGCGACTGCATTTTCGCCTGTTTGCTACTGCATTTAAACTGATTTATTGTGTCTAAACTGTTTTTTGCACTTTAAGTTTCCAATTGTTGCAAATTGTATCTGTAGGCTACACACTCAAGTGCGTTAGCCGATTTATAGCATTTAAAGTATTTATTGACTGTTTTTCTTCTCTGTTTCTGAAAAAAAAAAAAATATCTCTTGTTTCCCGCCTTACTGAACTAGAATAGTCCAGTATCAGAGTTTGCTGATCTCTGGGCTTTGTCTTGGTTCCTGTAACTGTTCCATATCCTTATTTGGAAGAAAGGAAGCTTCTTTGTTTACCAGTGGGAGTGGGAAGCACTGAGCAGCCTATTTGTCCATTTTGGAGTGGTATCAGCCAGAAACTAGTAGTCCATTGGCCATTTTGGGTCAATTCCCAGCTCTTTTCAACCCCCTGCTATAAAGCACGCTAAAGCGCGCGTTAGCGTGATTTAGTGCGATTTAGCACGGAGTTGCCACAGGAGCACACAAGAGCAGTGGCGGTTAATCAAGGTTAAACTATTCAGGCTACCTAAAGTCCACTCTTCATTTTTTCCCTTAGAACAGCTCTTCTTGACCTGTACTGCTATTCTAACCAGCCTATTCTCTAAAAAAGTTCAGCTCTACTTGATTCCTAAGTAGACTATTCTCTATCTGTAAAGCCTAGCACTTGCTCCTAAAGTACTTTTTACTCTGATATAGCACTTTTATTATACATAGTACCCCACCAGCCTAAAACCCGTTTTTCTATCACCCACATCCCCTGAAGTCCTTTCAAACTCATCTACATAAAGTTTTTGTCTATTCCTTCTAGCATGTCGAGGGATCAGTTACTAGTGTCCTCTCCTGCTCAGCTGGTGAATCTGGGAATATTGAGGCAATGTTACAATTGCCTCATGTACACAGACAACCCTCTCCTTCTCCCACAAAACACAAATACATGCGAGAGATGCAACTATATAGCCAAACTGGAGGCTGAGCTCTCTCAACATAGGACTGGCAAGACCAGACAGGAGGTGAAGGTAACCACACACACCACAAACCCAGTCTCACATAGCACTATCACAACTTCAAATCATACACATAAACACACAAAGACATACTCGGAGGCTTTGATCAAAAATCTACCAAAACAGCAGAGGCCACCAAAGCAGACACCCAAACAACTGCTACCACAGGACACAACACATGCAACACATAGACCACAAAGTCAGTGTGCCAAACAGTCACAGCCCTTAAGGCCAAACACAATGCCAGACACACTCGTCATAGGTGACTCCATAGTCAGACACACTGACGTCCCGCTCACCAGATTGAGTAAGGAGAAAGTCACAGTAAGCTGTCTGTCGGGCGCTAGAATCCGCCACATAACGCAAGCACTCAGGTCACTCAACAGCAGGTACAAGTACGACTCAGTCATTGTCCATGCTGGTGTGAATGACCTGAGACGTACCTCCCTGGACTACATGAAAAGAGACATAGAGGAGCTCTCTGATTATGTAGCCCAGGCAGGTATGACCCTGACCTTGAGCAGTATCCTACCTTCACCAAGAATGATGCCACAATACAGAGACAAGATGATCAGCTTTAATAATTGGCTTAAACTCTGGTGTCATTCAAAGGGGATCCAATGTCTGTCTGCCTGGGATGACATGCTGGACAAGCCACGCTGCTTCGCAAGGGATGGCTTGCACCTGTCACCCCTGGGCTTCTGGATATTGGCAAAGGCTCTTGCCACCCCCATAGTGCCTTTTTTAGGCAAGGCTCGAATTCTAAACCTACCACCCTAGAACACAAAAAAGGAAAAAAACTAAGGGTAATGCTGCTCATTGCCAGAAGTCTCAACCTCAAGATGCACGCACTCGAAGCCCTTCTCAGTATGGAGAACATCGATGTCTGTGCTGTGACTGAAACCTGGTTCAAGGCTCCTGAGAGCACCCCGGCACTATCAGGTTTTACCTCATATCATGCGTTCCGGCCCCAAAATCCGGACAACACCAAGAAAGGAGGGGGGATGTCCATATTCATCAAGGATACCCTCACCTCAAAGTTGGTGGCAATGCACGATGCATCGGAGACCATCCAGGTGCAATTAACCGTAGGCAAGACTGCTCTGCAATTTGTAGCATGTTACAGGCCACCCTCTCAAACTCAGGAACCTCACGTAGCTTTCCTGAAAACACTGGAGGGGATAAATGTATCTCCAAACACCATCATACTAGGTGATTTCAACTATCCAAATATAGACTGGGATCACTACTCAAGCCCCAACACTCTAGCCCAAAGGTTCCTAGAGTTCATAAATACAAATGCCATGGAACAACTAGTCACCACCCCCACAAGAGGAGAAAACATACTAGATCTCATCATCATGAACATGGGGTCACAATGTATAACACCAGAAGTATACCCCTCATTGGTGAGATCAGATCATAAACTAATCTCACTGGAAGTCCACATCCCGCCCTCACCCCAGATAAAAAAGACCACAGTGAAGAACTTCTCAAAAGCCGACTTCACACTTCTAAAGACTGGTGTGGTCTCTTTCAAGGCCCCCGAGCCAGCGGAAACCATTACTCAAGCCGCTGAATCACTTACTAATGCCTTCTACCAGCACCTCCAGGACTGCATGGACCAGGCAATCCCAAACAAAACAAAGACTCTTTGTACCAAAGGCAAGCGTCCAGTCTGGTGGACCCCAGCCATAAACAAGCTCTACAACAAAAGAAGGAAGCTACTACAAGATAGAGCAAAATCCTTAAAAGGGAAGACACCCTTGATCATTATAAGTAAAAAACTAAGATCTCTCATAAAATCATCCAAGGCAAATTTTGAGAGAAAAGTCACTAAGGACTCAAAAGACAATCATAAGGCCTTTTTTAGCTATGTTAGAAACCTGGGAGGAAACTCCCAGATATGCTCAGAATTAGTTCAAAATGATGTAAAAATCACTGAACCTACAGACATTGCCAACATACTGGCTGACAGGTTCAGTGCAAATTCCCCCCCCCTCCCCTCCAAAAGGAGAGATATCTATACCAGAGGGTTGTAGCCCCCCAAACATCTCAAATGCTCAGGTGAGAACCGCTCTCTCCAAGGCGAAAAACACAGCATCCATGGGACCAGATGGTGTCCCTGGTTGTGTGCTCCACGAACTCAATGAGGAATTAAACCCGCAGTTAGGGCAGCTGTTTAATCTTAGCCTCACCTCAGGATACATACCCAAAGAGTGGCGTACGGCAACTGTGGTCCCACTTCACAAAGGAGGTGCCTCCACCGACCCTGGAAATTACCGTCCTATCAGCTTGACAAGCCTGGTCTGCAAAGCCATGGAGAGGATCATAATAGAACTCATAAATAAAGACATAGGGGACTTGCAGACATTGGATCCAACCCAGTTTGGCTTTGTCAAAGGCAGATCATGCCTTTTAAACTTGGTTGACTTTTTTGAAACAGTCACCAAGGCCATTGATGAGGGCAAGGCAGTCCACACAGCCTACCTTGACCTGGCAAAGGCTTCCGACACAATACCCCACTCGGGCATCATTGAAAAACTCATCAGCTTAAATGTAAACCCATACGTCACAAGATGGGTTGCAAACTGGCTAAGTGACAGAACCCACAGGGTCAGAGTTGCTGGCGCCATGTCAGACTCCAAGCCTGTCAGAAGTGGTGTCCCACAGGGCTCAGTCCTGGGCCCACTCTTGTTCGGCATCTACTTTTCAGAAGTACAAGCAAACACAGGAGGATTATGGCTGACAAAGTTTGCATATGACTGCAAACTGGGCACCGTAGTTGAAAACCCATCTGACACAGATATCCTTCAGAAGGGTCTCATAGAAATGGATAACTGGTGCCAGAACCATGGCCTAAAGTTAAACGCCAAAAAATGCATAGTCATACCCTTCGGGAAAAACAAGGTTACCCCTAGCTACCATATAGGTGGCAATCCACTAAGCACAGAAGAGGTTATCAGGGATCTGGGGACCCAGGTTGACAGTAACCTTTCGTTTGACACTCACGTTGCCAAAGTAGTTAGGAAGACCTTCTACATTGCCCACCTGATCATGAAGGGATTCACATCTAGATCAAGGGAGGTCATCATTCCCCTGTACTCATCACTCATCAGACCAATGATTGAGTACAATACCCCATTCGGAATGTATCTGACCTGACACCTGCAGCAATTAGAAAGGCCCCAAAAGTTCCTCACCAAAAGGATAAAGGGTCTCAAAAATATGTCTTATGCTGCCCGACTGAAAGAACTCCAGCTCTATTCAGTCGCTTACCGTCTGCTCAGAGGCGATCTGTGCCTGACATACAAGGCCATGTCCAACCCGGAATTAATGAACATGCTTCACCTCAAAAAATCTAAATCCATCAGAACTACAAGGGCAAGAGACTTAAACCTTAACACGGTTATTAATAGGACGTGCTGGAGGGACAGGTTCATCACCCAGAGACTCCCTATGCTGTGGAACAAAATCCCGGTACATGTGAGGCAGAGCACTTCGCTGGCTTTGTTCAAGAGAAATCTTGACCAATGGATGGGAGATCGCAGGTATACCCCAGGGATTACCTCAGTGTCACTGCTTGACAGAGGCACAGCAAAATAATGGGCATAGTATCCTTCAAACTAAAGGGGTGGTGCAAGCCACAAAACTCTGGGCTAGGCTTATAAATGCCCTAGGGCAGATAGCCTAGTATGAACCTATGAACCTATGAACCTATGAATCCTGCTGCCACAATAAGGAGAGATTTTATGTGTTTTGGTTTCCCCCAAGGCTGTGCTCCATTATACTTATCTTATGCAGGCTATGCTCAGTTTATGCTTATGCAGGCTGGAAGGCTCTGTAACTCTGTTTATGCAGGCTGTCAATCCTACTGCCAGAATCAGAGCCGGCCTTAGGCATAGGTCAACGAGGCTGCTGCCTAGGGCACCGATCTGGCAGGGGTGCTTTTCCAGCATTTATTTGGTGTAGGTAGACCAGGAAGGGGGCACCAGGTGGTGTGTGGGAGGCGCCATGGAGCCCTTTTGCCTAGGGCACCAGTTGACCTAAGGCCGCTCCTGGCCAGAATCACAGTAAGGATGTAAGGTCCTTTTATGCAGGCTGTCAATCCTGCTGCCAGATTCACAGTAAGGAGAGATTTTGTGTGTTTTGGTTTCCAGTAAGGAGAGATTTTGTGTGTTTTGGTTTCCCCCAATGTTGTGCTCTATTTATGCAGGCTGAAAGGTCCATTTGTGAAGCTTATGCAGGCTGGAAGGTCCATTTATGTAGCTTACGCAGGCTGGAAGGTCTGTTTATGCAGGCTGTCAATCCTGCTGCCAGAGTCACAGTAAGGAGAGATTTTGTGTGTTTTGATTTCTAGTAGGAGATTTTATGTGTTTTGGTTTCCCCCAAGGCTGTGCTCCGCTTATGCATGCTGGAATGTCTGTTTATGCAGCTTATGCAGGCTGTCAATCCTGCTGCCACAGTCACTCACAGTAAGAAGAGATTTTATGTGTTTTGGTTTCCAGTAAGGAGATTTTATGTGTTTTGGTTGCCCCCAAGGCTGTGCTGTTCTTATGCGGGCTGGAAGGTCTGTTTATGCAGCTTATGCAAGCTGGAAGGTCCGTTTATGCAGCGTATACAGGCTGGAAGGTGTGTGTGTGTGTGTGTGTGTGTAAGCCTGCAAGGTGGCTCAAACTCTGTACATAAGGTACAGCAGCCTGCATTTCCTACCCACAACACCACTTTAATCCAGGGAGTTTGGTCTGTTCCTCTTAAAATTTGTGGTTTTCTGGCAAATCAGTGAGAATGGAATTCACTAAATAATGATAACCCTTTAAGTTTCAGTCTTCCTATCTTTTTTGGAAACACGTGGTAACACAAAACACTATTTTAGCAACATTCTAAGATTATACAAGTAATATTTATAATGTGTCCTTGGCTTTGGGCTTTTGCCTCCCCCAAATAAATGTTGGCTTTTTCCAGATTTCTTCTGCTGTACAATTGAGAGATTTAGTTGTGTCAAGTGGATGGTGCAGTGGTAGTGTTGTCACCTTACAGCAAGAGGTTTTTGTTTGATTCGTGGCTGGGGTGCCTTCTGTGTGGAGTCTATATGTCTTCCCTGTGTTTGTGTGAGTTTCATCTGGGTGCTCTGGTTTCCTTCATGTTACAAAGACATGCATCTGGAGCATTTCTCCCTGGGCCTCTGCTGAAAATTGGCTTTGCTCCAATTTGGACTATTTTGGTAAACAATTGTTAAATAAATAAAAAAAAAAATGCTGAGAGCTTCAGGGAAAGAGAAGTTTAGTGCTGCTTATTCTGAGTCTGTTTGCATTGTTAGTAACATGACAGGTAACTTTTGATGCAGAAGGCTGTGGGTTTTACTACCACAGTATGCAGATGGATCACTGATACTGTACTGTGTTTTACTTTAAAGGGAGTAGATGCTGCAGTCCTGTGAATGTCCTCCTTTGGAGGAATTGCCTGGTAACTATGAACATGTTATCACTTTGCCATCCATTCCCTATTGCAATATTACTAGAGTATCATTTTTTAATGTAACATAGGCAATTTATTCTTCAAGGGCAATGGCCACTTTATTTGTAGATGAATCAATGAAATATAAAGTTGTTACCTAGCAGCAACCTCTTCATTAGCTAGAGATCCCTTTAATGTGGAATTATTTAGATAACTTACTTCTGCAGAGATTTTGCATATTTACTGATAGTGGTGGATTGTAATGAGAGAAGTCTGAGTGACTGTTTATGGTTGACATTTTCTAAAATTGGTAGTTTTATCATTGGTTCATACATTTTGTTTCATTACTTATTAGAAGACTGTTCAAAACTACAAATTTAAAACACAATCTAACAACTGGTGCTGTATTATACAAGGGATATAATTTAATACGATCAGGAAGGTATATCAAAGAATGCATACATGTATGCATGACCCTAAAAAGGTGTTTGAAAACAGCCCAGAGGAAAGTGTGAAAGGCTCAAAATTATGGGCAAATTTTAAGCTTTACTCTTGTTACCAAAGCAATGGATGAAGGTAAAACAGTTCATACCACATTACCTTGACCTGGCCAAGCCTTTTGATACAATCCCCTACTCAGGTGTATTACAAAAGATGAATAATGTAGGAGCAAACACTTGCACCACTAGCTGGATTGTCTACTTGCTCACAGGATGCAGGAGATCAAAACAGGGGAAGAGACCAGTCACCAATGGAGTCCCCCAGGGTTCGGTGCTGAGACTTTTTCTGTTTGGCATATACACCTCAAAAGTAAAAGGAAATACCAAAGGGCTTTGGCCAGCTAAGTCTGAGATGACTGTAAGCTAGGAGCAGTTACTGAATCTCCAAATGACTTAACCATCATGCAGGAAGGTTTAAGTGAAACAATAACTGGTGTCAAAATCATGACAATGCCCTCTGAGAACTGACCCAATTGTTTGGCATTTGGGAACTTGTGTGTACAGTGACCTAACTTTTGACCAACATGTGCCCAGAGTCATAAGAAAGCCTTTCTATATTGCAAGCTTATAAACAAATTGATTGTGACTAGATCTAGAGATGTTGTTGTCCCCCTTTACAAAGTTCTCATTAGGTCAATCATTTTGTATAATGCTCACTTTGGCATGCATCTGTCTAGCCCCATGCAACAATTAGAATACCTTCAGAGATACCTTACTTAAAAGGACACAAGTCCTAAACAATAGGTTTTGCATGGACCACCTCAAAGATTTATTACCATACTCAGTATCATACAGAATGCTTAGAGGTGTCATGTCTGGCATACAAGGTATCCTCTGACCTAATACAGATGGACTTACTGAACATCCGCAAGTCAAATGGCATCAGAAATAGTCCAGGGTCTATATTATTTCTTTGACAGCTTAGGTTGTTGAATGCTCAATGATCGACACCTAAGTGTCGGTTTCAAAATTGCAAATGGCCATATAAGTGAATTATTTTCTTGGGAAGGAATTTGTTAGGCCATCCGGAAATAAAATTATCTTTTCAACCTAAATATTGTGGAGGGCTGTGCCCCCACACCCTCCCAACTAAATATACCAACTTTGAGATTGCTCTACATTGGGGAAATGGCAAATCCCCGATAATGGCCAAGCAAATTCTTTCCTGAGGAAAGAATTTGCTTATATAGCCATTTGTGATTTGGAAACTTTGATGCTTAGGTGTCAGTCATTGTGCATTCGACAACCTAAGCCGTCAAAGAAATAATCTAGACCCTCAGTCCAGGTATCTAAACTGAATGTTGTGGAGAGATGGATATATATCACAGAGGCTACCACTGTTCCAGAACTGACACTCCATAAAAATAAAACAAAGCTCATACATCCATATTCAAATGCAACTTTGATCTAAGAAAATGTACTCCAGGATCACCCCTCATGCCACTAATGGATAGAGGCAGTTCATAAATGCTGCATCCCTTATATGGGTCCCCTCAAATTATCTATGGAATGATCACACTAGGGCTAATATACAACTATCAGCCATGGGATAGGTAAGACCAATCAGAAAATGTTAATTCAAGCACAAAAAGGGAATTGGTTCAACTTAAAAGGTCCTCCAAGTGAACCTATGTTGTGGTAGTAAATAGTTATAAAGAAATTCCCTTTTTAGATCACTAAGTGCCCTCTCACCTTCCACCCCCCCCCCCAGTCTTTAACAGCTTCCAGCACTTATGCATGTACCATGTGTCTGCAAATGTCAATGATACACATAAACAGAGTATACATATGGACAGGAGTAACAGTTTATGGATAACTCAGTTTTCATATGGCTATCTAGTGGGTGAGTACTTTGCCAGAAAAAAAAATAGTAAATAAATTAAAATCACAATTAGGAAAAGTAATTGCAAAAACAACATGCCCATGCCTAACAAAAATCTTATGTAGTACAGCAGGTAGTACAGGCTTCCTCTTCAGCCAAAACTGATGATATACATCTGAAATTCCCACTCTCCAGCAGAAAAATGTTTTTCAACAGATAATGCACATTAAGTCCCATCTCACAAACCCTTCTTTCAGGTCTTTGATCTGAGGATCTCTATGAGTTATATCCCCAAGGTTTGAAGAACAGCTGTTGTGATGCCCTTGCATAAAGGATGTCCTCTACTGACCCTCAGAGTCACAGATCTATTAGTCTTACTATAAATATTTGCAAGACTAGTGAGTACATTTAGTTGAAGTAATTCACAGTGAAATAGGTTACCTGATATCCATGGATGTTAAGCAATTTACAACATGCAAATCCTTTCTGCTTCCCAGATTGAGTTCTTGGAAAGGGCTTAACAGGCCTCAGATAGTTGACATAATAGTCCATGCTGCCTACATGGACACTGTGTAGGCCATTGACACTACCTCCCATTCTGGAATTATTGACAAACTATCCCAATTCATCATTAGCTTGTGTGCCTTGCTGGATATGTAAGTGGCTTTGATAGAAACCCTACCATTACAATCAGGGGTTGTTTGCTTTAGAAAGAGTGTCACCAGCTGTGTCCCACAGGGCTCTAAACTGGGCATCCTTGCCTTTGATATACATGTATGTACATACAGAGAGAGAGAGAGGCCATGGATATAATTTGGCTCCTAGAAAACAACAAAGTGTAAAGACTTCTCATCTTCTCTTTGTCAATGATTTAAAACTGTATAGCTCATTAGATGAGGAACTGAAAGCACACTTGCAAGTTGTCAAAACTTTTTCAGATGATATAAGAATGTATCTTATTGTAATCAGCATTACATTCATTGAATATTCCCTTAGGAAAATGAATTTTTAAATACACATGCAAATTATTTGTTACAGTGGTCACCCATACCACCGTGCCATGGCACACAAATATTCAACTTAGTGGCATTACAAAGCACATTGCACTTTATGAAGCAGATGAAACATATAAAACCTTTAAAAGTTTTCATCTGTACTCATATATAAAAAACAGCTTTGTACTATTATATACCAATTTCCATGGTTTTAAGCTCATAATAATTTTAAACTTGTTTTTAATGTTTTTCAAACAATTTTTTTCATGTTTTCTATTAATGTAAGCAATCAGAAAATGTTGTTTAATTGTGCACGCATTTTTAACTTGGCATGTGATTAATTAACACAGCTACTTAAGCAGTTGCTTAAGGCTGCACAATGTTATTGACTTGATAAAGCCTGGAAGGTATCCGGGCGAAAGCGCTTGTCTCTGATTGTGGATTTACAGTTTTGCTTGCTTCATTTTTCAAATAAAGACGGTTTACATCCTGCCTTTCGAATTATTGCTTCTGCTGGCGGATCTGGTAACTCATTTCTTGGTTTTTGGTCCTTTATCGTGAGCTTCCTTGTTTGTGGTCCTGCACCATGACCGCAACTGCAGAGGCGTTCAATCCAGCGGTTACACCACGTTTGTTTCAGGAAACCGAAAATGAACTTCCTGTCACTCGGGCGGAATTCAACCAGGTACTCAGCATGTTAACGGAACTGAAAGGGTTATTGAAAGAGCAGCAAAATGGACTAACTAACATCACCACCAGCTCCGAACTGAGTACTAGTAACCAATCTCATAAAACTTTCACTTTGGACACGCAAAGAAAAAAGTTTCATCAGCAGTATCTAATGGCAATCACGATACTGAGGAGAATGCAATGGCCCCTAACAACCGAAATGAAAATACCACACGTTCCAAAGGGTTCAAGGAAAAACAAAAGGACTTTAATTTCGCAAATTGGGCTAATCAACCATTCAACTTTCACAAAGGTACTGTCAATTCCATCAACTCTCTTTCGATTGAATCTGAGTTTGATGAATTTAAAAACAAGTTATATACTCTAAGAAGTAATCAAATGGAAATAGACTACTTGAGGGAATGTGTTAGAGTTAAACGCATTCCAAAAGGACTGAGATTTTTTAAATTTCCCAATTATGTTAAGCATGGAACAGCACATTATAAACAACTGTGTGATATTTTTGATAGAGCAGGGATAGAAGTTTTGGAATTAATGATTTCTGAGTATGAAGCTAAAGCTACCATATTAACCAATGAGCTAAATGTATTAAATCAAACAGTTACTTCTGACAATGGATTTGCCATGGTTAAACATGATTATGCTAAAGTCTTTGATGACGTTGATCAATTTTGTGTAAAAATCATGAACAGAAAATTAAGAAAATTAGAAAGGGACTTGCATGAGTATAGGGATGAATTAGCCTACCCTTGTTATAACCGAGCCAGAGGTAACATGAGAATAGCAAGTACAGTTGAAAATGGAGGGGATGAAGTTTTCCAACACAATTTTAATGAAGCCCCCCGTCGAAGTGAACGCCTGGCTGAGAAGGGTAAAAGGGAATTCAATCAGGATTTTTCCCATGCCCCCAGGAGGCCCGGGGCCTGGGGTCCCAAACCACAGAGGACTGGGTGGGGGTGGAACAACAAGCAGCATTAACACTAAAATTCAAGCCAAACTTAAATACAGTCCCTTATAACACCACAAATCCTATTGTATTAAGCAACACAACCTCTCGAGAAAACACCATTGAGATAATTAGGGAAACCAATTGCACTTTATATAGAAAAAACGATTATACTATATACAACTTTACGGACATTTTGATCAGTGAAACAGCTTTTAACATTTTCACCAAAGGCTTGCATTTTGTACCAAGCAAGAGGGTAGATCTAGCCAAATTATTAATAGATCTTAAACTATTCACAAGAGGAATAAATTTAAAGCATTTTTTTAAAGGGAATGCCTGCAACTTTACAGGGCTCAATAGGAAAAGCACTTTCAATCCTCCCACACATCCATTACTCAAAAATTTATGAGGAATTAATTGAGCAGGATTTATGCAATATTTATTACGATACTAACACACCTGGGCAAACCAATTTTGAACCACACGAGCTTGAATACATAAGTATGCTATCTAACGAAAAAATCAGGATCATGAAACCTGATAAAGGTGGGGGGGTGGTCCTCATGTATGATTCTAATTATGAAGCACATATGCATCATTTATTGCATGATGAGACCCAATACTGCCTAATTTCTCGTAATGAATATAATATTGCTTTGGCTAAGATAAAATATGCTCTTTATGACTACCTCCTACAAGGCTTCATAAATGAAAAACTTTACAATTTTTTGCTAGTTAATAAACCTATAACCCCTGTAATCTTTGGAATTCCGAAAACTCATAAAGGAATTGATCCATTAAAGTTCAGACCCATTGTTTCTGGTGCAGGGGGCATAACGGAACCTATCGCTAAATTCATTGATCACATCACCAAACAGTATATCCCAGCTCTTACCCATGTATGCAAAGATTCGTGGGAATTTTTAAGAAATTTTCCAGTTGAAAAATGCTCCCCTACAGCTCTTATGGTTACTGTGGATATTAAAGACTTATTCCCAAGTATCCCCCACACAACAGGGTTGGACTTGTTTGGTGAATTTTTTAAAAATGAAACAAACTTGGGTAACAATTTCTCAAATTTAATACTTGAAATGATGGGCATGGTATTAGAAAACAATTATATTTTCTTTAATGGCGAACTTTTTAAACAGCTTAAAGGGGTAGCCATGGGTGCTTCCTGTGCAACCATATACGCTAATGTGGTTTTGCACAGATGGGAGCAAACATACATCTTTAATACTACATGGGCACAACATCTTATTTATTATTGCAGGTACCTGGATGATATCTGCATTATCTGGGAAGGCACAGAAGAACAGTTAATGTCCTTTTTGGAATATATAAACACAACCACTGATTTCCTGACTTTTACTTATAATATCAGTAAAAATGAGCTATACTATTTGGACGTAACAATATACAGAGACCCTCAACGGCTAGAATTGCATTCCAAGGTATATAGGAAACCTTCTTTTTCAAATTCTTTGCTACACTATAATAGCCAGCATCCATTCCATCAAAAGAAAGGAATAGTCAAGGGGCAATTAATAAGAGGCTCTAGAATGTGCAGTAATTTGATAGATTTTTTTAGAAGAAACGAAAAACTTACACAATATGTTTGCTGAAAGGGGATATCCCAACAATTTACTTACAACCATTTTTGACGAGGTAGTAAGTAAAAGAGATTCTTTATATACCCCCTTATTAGGCAATTCCTTGGCCAAGAACCATGAACTCCGAACGCAGAAGAACACGACTGATGAGAATGTGATAAATTTTACATACACTTTTTCGGACAATTCACCTCAAATAGAGAACATTGTATCTAAATATTGGTTTGTCCTAGCAAGCAATGATGATTTCAAAAATATTATTTCTATTAAACCAAAATTTGTGAGAAAAAGGGGACAAAACTTGAAAGAGATTTTCGAGAGAAGACCAACTATACTTAGAAAAGAACGACATCACCAAAATGGCACCTATAAGTGCGGTGCCTGCAAGCAATGTGCCCTTATTATTAATGACTCGCATTTTTATTTAAAGGCCCATCACATCAATATACGATCTCCTAGGTACTTTTCATGTGGTACAAAGGGAGTGATTTACTTAGGGGTGTGCATCACCTGTGGAGGTTTTTACATAGGGAAAACTGAACGGGAATTTAGAAAAAGATTATATGAGCACACCTATGATATTGAAAAAAAGAAAGAAAGCAATGCTTTCTTTAAACACTCCCTTGAATGCCCGGATTATAAACTCAAATTTATGATCCTTGAACAAGTAAATCCCAATGTTAGAGGGGGGGACTGGGAGTCCACATTAGAGTATAGAGAGCTGATTTGGCAGCTTAAACTTGACGCAGGTAAAGCCCCAGGTTTTAATGGCACCTTAAGCATTGGCTCTGTTTTAAAGCTTAGAAGGGCCAGATTATAAATGGATAACCATTTTTACGTATTCACATAATCATTATTTTTATTCATTCACCCCACAAACTATCCATTTTCTACTTGTGCGCGCTTTCATTCTTTATCTTTACCACTCTCTCATTTATCCCCTGTGTTTTTCATTTTTCCCTTTCCTTTCTTTCCATCCCCCCCTCCCCCGCACTTCTCCCCCCCTCCCCCACCTTCCCCATCGTTCCTCTTTCCTTCCCCCACCCCCCCTCTCCTGCCTTTCCTCTCCCTTTGCTTTTTCCTTTTTCCCTCCCTTTGCCCTGTCAAGTCACATGCTCTTTTTATTATATTTTTACCTTTCCCCATCTTGTTTCCATCTTTCAGCATTACATTCATTGAATATTCCCTTAGGAAAATGAATTTTTAAATACACATGCAAATTATTTGTTACGGTGGTCACCCATACCACCGTGCCATGGCACACAAATATTCAACTTAGTGGCATTACAAAGCACATTGCACTTTATGAAGCAGATGAAACATATAAAACCTTTAAAAGTTTTCATCTGTACTCATATATAAAAAACAGCTTTGTACTATTATATACCAATTTCCATGGTTTTAAGCTCACAATAATTTTAAACTTGTTTTTAATGTTTTTCAAACAATTTTTTAAATGTTTTCTATTAATGTAAGCAATCAGAAAATGTTGTTTAATTGTGCACGCATTTTTAACTTGGCATGTGATTAATTAACACAGCTACTTAAGCAGTTGCTTAAGGCTGCACAATGTTATTGACTTGATAAAGCCTGGAAGGTATCCGGGCGAAAGCGCTTGTCTCTGATTGTGGATTTACAGTTTTGCTTGCTTCATTTTTCAAATAAAGACGGTTTACATCCTGCCTTTCGAATTATTGCTTCTGCTGGTGGACCTGGTAACTCATTTCTTGGTTTTTTGTCCTTTATCGTGAGCTTCCTGATATAAGAATGTAACTTGGTCTTGGTAAATGTGAAAGAGCAACCTTTAAAGCAAGAAAACTGCAGCACCAAGAAAACATCAGTTTGGGACAAGAATGTGATATAAAAGAACTTGAGCAAGAGGGAGTGTATAAATATTTGGGAACTGATGAAGAATCAACAATAAAACATGAACAAATGCAAATAAAACTTAGTGAGAAATACTTTAGAAGACTTAAATTAATAATGAAAACAGCATTGACATGTAGGAACAAAATCCAAGCTATAAACCTATTTGCTCTTCCTGTCCTAACTTACAGTTTTGGAGTGATTGACTGGCCCCAAAATGTGTTGGATAGATTAGATAGGAAAACAAGAAGGATGCTTCATACTCACCAAATGATCTATAAAAATTAGTGCACACCAAGTTTACATAGTCCCTGTTCTGAAGGAGGGGCGAGCCTCCTTGAAATTGAGTTACATGGAAACATCTGCAATCATGGCACTCCACACATATCTGGTGACCTCATAAGACCCAAATGTCGTGAAAGTTTTGAAACATGAGGAGAATAAATCTAAAATGACTTCCCTGCTTAAACTAGCAGAAGTATATTAGGGTCAAGCAGAAATGGAAATCAAACCACTAGTAGATAAAAATCAGACAGCAACAAAATAAAGAATATAAGGTGAAAGACCAGATGAGAAGGCAAGGATTATGGAAAATGCATAAATATAGTTGCAAGTATAGAAAACTTCTGGAAGAACCTCATGTTGATCAGGAATGAATTGAACACAGGAATGGCTAAGGAAAGGCAAACCGAAACCAAGAGATGAAAGGTTACTATTGGTGGCACAAGATAGTGGGCTATGTACATGTTGGTTTACAAAGTCCATTGAACATGTGGGAGAAACAGACAGATGTAGGTTTTGTAAAACAGAATAGGAAACAGTTGCACACCTTGACATAAGGACTGTATACTGAAAGGCATAATAATGTGGTGAGACTGTTGCACTAGGGATTGTGCAAACATTATGGTATTGAAATGGCTGAAAAACACTGGAAATGAGCCACAAAGTATTATAGAAAATTATGAAGTCTACATCACATGGGCTCATCCATTACTAACAATTCAAAAGACAGATGCTAGAAAACTGGATATAGTGATCCATGAAAAGAAGTAGCACTGATTATTGAAATTGCCACATCCAGTGACTGTAGTTTCCTGCATACAGAGAGACACAAAGTTATAAAATATCAGGATTTGCAGGCAGAAACAATGTGGAAGAAAGATACCCAGGTAGTTCCAATAGTAGTAGGAGCAAAGGGTCTTATAAAAAAGAATTCATAATCATATTTAGATATGTTACCAAAACATGTAACTCCATACGAATTGCAGGAGGAGTCATTACTGGGCACATTGCAGGTGCTGTGAAGAGCACTTCTGGCTGACATCAAAGATTGAAACAATACTAATTTCATGAACTTTAATCATATTTTGACTTAGGAATGGTGTCCATTCCTGTCATGGCATTAGAAACCCAAAAGATTTGGAGAAATTAGAGAGAGAGAGACAAATATATTTAATATGGTGCAATATTTATGTAAAGGAGTAAGCAAAACTAATCAATACAAAAAGATCAGCACCAAAGATATTTGAAGAGAAATGCAGGCAAAGGCCTTGAAAAATTTTAAAATACAAAAAATTAGAAGACAAAGAGGAAAAGTAGAAAAAAAGATTAGTAATGGAGAACTTAAAGAAATAGAAATTGAGGTTATGAATTATCTGCAAAGTGAATGGTCTGGTGCTGAAAATCTAACTCTTATAACAACATCACAGCAGGACAGAGCAATGGATACTAAAATTAATGAGAAACCAGTGGAGCAGGAAATATCTGTTCAGTTTCCATATGAAGATACTTTCGAGCCTTCCACAGGAAACCACTACAAAAGTTCAGTTGGAGTTGCACAGTAAGAGAAGGAAAAGGAAACTGTGGCAACTCTGACACAGTCAATGTTGTGGAGTGATAGGCCAGTGAGTTCGCATATGAAAGGGCAATGGATAACACATGATGAAACTGAAGTGACTGCGGCACAAGAAGATACTCTGAAGCTTTCTGTAGAATGCCGCAGGAAATGGAAAACAAAGAATGTGCCCTCAGTTTAGAAGAAAATTATATAATCATAGAAATTTATGCAATATAACAGAAGTAAATAGGAAATATTACTGTGCAGCTAAATTAATAAGAGATAGTCTTACCACAAAAACTCAGGGCATTAAGGGAAAGGAAGGGGAGAAATCAAATGCCATCATGGAAGTATCAAATAGAGAAAACTATAAAGCAATTAAGACAAGAAGTGTCACTGTTAGAAGAGTATAGAAGAGGGAACAGATCAACAAAAAACAACAAAAAAAGGTAGGGTAGTAAGGGAAAGAGAGGGAAGAAATTAGATGCCATCATGGAAGTATCAAATAGAGAAAACTAAAGCAATTGAGAGAAAAAGTGTCACTGTTAGAAGAGTATAGAAGACGGAACAGATAAAAATACTCAGAGATAGACATGATAAAATCAATGCACAGTATCAAAAGAGATCAGGATCTCTCTTGTACTATTGCAAATAATAGACTAAAATATCAGCACAAGTAGAAAAACTTAGAAGATATGCAGATAAATATAAAGGAAAAGTACAAAATAAACACTTTATTGATGACCCAAAAAGTTTTATACTGAATTGAGAAACAAGGCAAAAGGAATTGAAACACCACCTAAAAAGGAAATAGATACATTTTGGAGAAATATCTATGAAGATCCTGTGGAACATAACAAAGATCCTGAATGGATAGTAAAAGAATGAATAAGAAGTTAAAATGTACAGGATATGAAATGAGATGAAGTAACAGCCAAAGAGATTGAAACAAAATTAAGAAAAGTTCCTAATTGGAAAATCACAGGCCCAGATGCAGTAGCTAACTTCTAGCTAAATGTATTACCATCTTTACATGAAGATTTAGCCATGAGTAAGAACTATTTATATGAGCACCCCAAACAGACACCAACCTGGTTAACAGGAAAAACAATACTTCTACCTAAGAGGAAACTTGCAAGCTATCCTAAAATCTATAGACCAGTAATGTGCCTTCTGATGATGTATAAACTATACACTGGAATTGATGCTGAAGGAGTTTATAGTCATTTAGAAGAACACTCAATCATGGCAATAGAACACAGAGGTACCAAAAGAAAGTCATGTGGAATGGAGGATCATTTGTTGCTAAATAAAGCCATAAAGCAAAACTGTAAAAAGGGGAAGAATCTAAATACATTGTGAGCAGACTACAAAAAAAGCATTTGACATTATCCTATATTCATGGATGAAGGGGTGCTTAAAAATTTATAAGATACGCAGTATAGTGATTGATTACATTACAGCAGCCATGAAACAGTGGTAAACCACTTTGCAGTTAAGCTATGATAAAGGATAAATTGTTATTCCAGGGAAAAATTCAAAGCGGGATATCATTTCCTGTTGGTATTGTGGCATCATTCATGAAGATGGTAGAAAACTACTCAATGGTTCTCTCATACCTACCAGTATCATATATTTTCAGAGCTGAATCATGACTCTCTTCATATAGTCCGGGGAGATGCATCTCAGGTCATTTACATCCACATGGACTATGATCGTGTCATACTGGTACTTGAGGATTAGTGACCCAAGTGCGTGCATGATGTGATGAAATTTCATCCCTGAAAGGCAACTAACTCTAAACTTCTACTTATCTAGTCTGGTGAGAAGGACATTAATGTGTCTTAAAATGGAGTCTCCTATAACAAAAATATTGGGTTGTGTGGTGTTATGCCTCATGGGCTCGATAGTCAAGGCACAATGAGATGTGGTTTTATGTATTGTTGTGGAGTTGTCTTATTTGTGTGCAAGAAGTGTTTCAGAGGACTGCATTTGAGAGGCCTTTGAGGTTTGGGTAAGTTACATTTGAGTACCTCCTCATATGTGGGTCAATGTGTCTGGTCCCTTGTAAGTGCAGTGACGTGTGTGTGTGTGTGTGTGTGTGTGTGTGTGTGTGTGTGTGTGTGTGTGTGTGTGTGTGTGTGTGTGTGTGTGTGTGTGTCAATGACAACCTGTTTGGTGTTTCTTTGTGTTGATATATACAGATGTACAAATGAATATATAAATACAGAGATACAGACACACACACACCCAAACACACGTATATATTACACTTCCCTGGCATAAAGTCTGATGATGATGGCTGTGAAATGAGTGTAGTTATGAAAGCCCATTCTGATATTCAAAATCTCCATCAAGGACTACACCAAACAAATTCTTGGTGTTAATCATGGGCTTACCTTCAATAAGTGCAGCATAGTTTACGTTGGCAAAGCTTGTGTTTCTACCACTTACCTTACAGATATCTCACTCTGGCACAGTCTCCAGGTACTTGGGTCTTTGTATTGCTGACCAGTTCTCCTTTGACCACCATGCCTCTGTGATTGCTGTAAAACCCTTCTAATTTACACAGCTTATCCTTTGTGATAACTCCTCAGGTTCCAAAGAAGTTATACCCTTACTGTATTCTACTTTATTAGGCCCATCACTGAAAACAATGCCCCCATTGGGACATACCTCACAAAGTATGTAAAGTGACTCAAAATACTTCAATGTTTCCTCAACAAAATGATCTCAGGTCTCAGTACCCCTAGCTACTCTGATAGACTGAAAGACCTGTCTCTCTACAAATTGTCCTATAAATCCTGAGGGCATCATGTCAACTAAAGTTCCCATGCAATGAATGACCCAGCACTCTAAGATCACCATCACTATAATAAAAATAGTTGTAAACCTATAGTATCACATCAACAATAACAGACAGTATGACAAGTACCTTAGCCAATGTAAAGCACATTTGTGAAATGGGTTGATATTACAGATTGATTCCAGTACTTTCCTTGCAACCTTTATAACCAGTTTGGATAAATGTAAGAATTCAGGACAAAACCAATAAAAACAGCAAATTCAATTTTTCAATATGTGTTTCCCCTCCCAAAAGAAAAGTAAATATTATTTTCTTTCAGTCTTTTGTGAATGACATTAGAGTTACATTTTTCTGACCTCGTTATATCTACCAGCAGTGAAAACTACTAATGTGGGTGTGTTATGTACTGCTTGATTAACATACAAAAAAAAATCATAATAAAAATATATTACTTAGGCCAGTTGTAGTTCATAGTACATTTTTCCGTCCAGTGCAGGTCTAAGTCATTTCCTCACAAAACATATTCATACCCAAATTTGTCTTGGCATAGGCCTCAGCTTTAATAAGCAATTTCATTAAATGACAAAGAAGAACACACACACACACACACACACACACACACACACACACACACACACACACACACACACACACACACACACACATAATACTTCTCAACCTCTTAGGCCAGAAAATCTGGACAAAACCCTAAATTCCAGTGTGACAAATACACAAAAGTTAGGGACAATTTTTAGATATTGCACTTGCAAACTTAGAAGGTTTTGTGTTAGCATGACATGTTTATGTCCATACATATATATGTATGTATATATATATATATATATATATATATATATATATATATATATATATATATATATATATGAATAATGCCTGTGCCCTGGCCCAGCAATCAAGGAGCCTCAATCCTCACCACTAACATTAGAGAGGGCATCTAATATATGAGGAAACGATAACAAATACACACAGTAAAGTGCAATTTACCTTAAGAGCACACAGAGATCACAGTCAGTCTGAGGCTGGTGGCTCCCTTGCTCCCAGGTACCCAATAAGACTCCCCAGTGGCACAGCTATAAGGTCCAGATCTCAGCCTAGCTGGGCAAGCTAAAATCTCCAGCACCCCCTCTGTCCAACCAGTGCTGTGTGTCCCTGCCCAAGAAGCTGACACACACACACTTTGAGATAAATTTATACAACCACACAGACACTCCTGAGGAAGGCTGGCACAGGTTCTCCAGCTGTGCCCCTTTTACCCAGACTATACAGTAGTAATTACTGCCACCACCCAGCTAATATTATCAGCTACCCAAAGGCCCTTAAAAGGGTGTACAATTATTACCGTGCAATATTAATATCCAATTGGTACGTGTGACTAATCAGTCAAGGCTTATTAGAGTGACCTGGTACAGGATCCTTATATACATGCAATGTACTTTTAGAGCTTAACTTATCTCTACACATAACCATCCACAGTTAAAAGGTTTTAAAATATTTAATAATAAATAATTAAAACCACAAGACCATACTTTCTACTATACAGTGCTAGTCAAAAGAGTTCAGAGATCAAAAAGAAATACTTAAAATAAATCAGTAGTACAGTTCTTACATCACAGAAAAAAACACAGTCTAATCTTTATAGTCCTAGCTATTTCTACAAGAAACACACTTTTAAGACAACAACAACTACTTAAGACAACAGGCACAGTGCTATAGGTTGGATGTTCAGACAAAAATGCTTAATACTCTCTACTTCTCACTGTTTAAATTGAAACTTCAGTTCTGCTAAAACATTACATCATCTTTTATACTTTCCTGGTGTTCCCGGGCTTACAGAAACTGCATTTACATTATTTTACACTTAGAGCAATAAAGGACATTCCACATTTAAATTCTGGTCATTAACTTTAGCCTTAAAACAATAGGCAGGAAGTCTTCATCTAGCCAGACTGGAGCCTACCTTAGATCAAAGGATCACAACATGCTTTTACTGGGTCAGTAGAGAGCACTGTTGCCACATTTTTGTAACAGCATTTTTTTCCATTTAAGACAATAAGCCTGTGATTCATATTTATATTGACAAGTGCCAGAATTATCTGCACAATTCTATCTGGCTAGGCTGGCAGCCTTCACCCTTCTCTACCAGTGTTCACTATATATATAAATGTACCTCACAAGACATCTGCAGCAGCTGGAAAGGCCACAGAAGTACACCACAGAAAGGATTACTGGCCTCAAACAGATGCCTTACACTGACCATCTAAAAAATCTCAAGCTTTACTCTGTAGCATATCGCCTACTCCGAGGAGATCTCTGCCTAACATAGAAAGCTATGTTAAACCCAGAGCTGTTGGACATGCTACACCTTAAGAAATCCCAATTCCTCCCAGCTACCTGCTCTAGGGACCTAAACCTTGTCACCACAATAAACAGGACATGCTGGAGGAATAGATTCCTGTCCCAGAGACTTCCTATACTCTGGAACAAGCTACCCATCTATGTTAAGCAAAGTTCCTCATTAGTACTCCAAGAAAAATCTTGATGAGTGGATGGGAAATAAGAAATACACCCCAGGGATCACAACAGGGGCACAGGAAATTAACTTTCTTGGGTGGCGTAAGCCAGGGAACCTTGTTGGCTAGGCTTACTTAGGCCCTTGAGCTGATAGCCTAGTACCTACCTATGAACCTATAAACTTGGTGGATTAGTGGTTGTTTGGAACTATTGGATTATCAGCAACAACTGGAACCTGTTGCTGTAACCTGTTGCTAAATTTAGCCTTGGGTAATAAAAAGGCAGTATTAGTTCTAAATCGATGCATGTTCTTACTAACTTGTTTTTCTTTTCTCCACTATAGTAGAGACATATCTGGCTAATCTTGCATCTGTGCTATCAAGCATATGTTTAACTTCATTGAGGGAAGGATGCTTAATAATCATATCAGACAATGATCTTATTTCTTTGTCCAGATTTTC